>NC_058408.1:115072984-115237733 GCF_002201575.2 Neomonachus schauinslandi
GCACCTTACAAGGGTTTCCAGCCTCCTCCACCCCTGGCTTGCCTGGGAAGGTTACTTGGCCCCTTCTGAACCTCAGTTTTGTAAATACAAAATTAAAAAATACAACCTACTTCATAAGAATGGTAAAATGATTAAATGAGATAATATATGGAAAGTGCTTAGCAAGCACCTGTAACCGGCTATAATATTGGCTACTGTTATTTATCATTAACACTTGCCACACCGGCAGAAATCCCCCGTTTACCTGGCAGTCAGGGTGAGAAGGCAAGTCGCCTCTGACTACCACCACACCTTTCTTATACTCCAGAGGTGGTGGTGCAGATATCGAGAAAGGAACGTTCCTCATCCTGGGCTCCCACGCAGGCACCCAGCATGGGACATGGGGCAAGGACCCTCAGGTCCCACCCCTACCCGCCCTGGCCCCGCCCACCCCCACGTGGCCACACCCACTCCCAAGGGCCTGCAGAGCTGTTGCCTAGCAGTGTGTGTTGCGCTTTAGCCGGTGCTCGCGGCCGGCCATGCCGAAGGACGCGGTGGTCATCGTTCGCTACGGGCCATACAGGGCAGTCGGCCTGTCTGTGGAGTACCGCACCTTCCGCCTAGAAGGCCTGCAAGGTGGGCAGCCGAGCGTCGGACGCCACTCAACTCCATGTGCCCAGGTGCACCCCAGCCTCTGCACACCAGTGCAGGCTGTGCTCTCTGCCTCTACCTCCTTCCTTCCTCAGACCCTAACCAAGTCCGTAACCTCCAGAAAGTCTTCCCACGGGGGACCAGGCAGTTAACACAAGTTATTTGGATAGGAGGGATTACATACCCTGCTTTAGGCATTGGAAAACCGAAGATCAAGAACATTAAGTGACTTTTCCAAGGTCATATGGCGGCAAAATGGTGGAGAGTCTATACCTTCAGCATTCAATCAGGCAACAAACTTTTCCTGAGCACCTAATGTGTGTTGGACACTCTTCCAGGTACTGGAGACACACTGGGGAACAAAGATAGGTGTCCTTCAAGTGACCTTCTCATTGTTGACTACTAGTTGACAGTTGTGCCTGGGCCTCCAACAGAGGAACATAAGCATAGTGGGACCCGCCACTGGCCATAATTGGAGGGGAGAGGGGGAGATCTGGAAAGGTTTATTCACTAGAATTTTACTTGAGTTAAGTTTTAAAGAGCAAGGAGAAAATAACCAGGTAAAGAGAAGAAAAAGCATGCCAGACAGAGGGACCGGAATTTTGAGGACCATGTTCCTTTTCAGCCATCTTAAACTCCATGTGTTTTTGGCTACATAGGTGGAGGTACTGAGTTAGCTCGGCAGTTCTGGAGTTCAGAGAAAAAGTCTGAGCTAGAGATAGAAAGGTCTGAGTCATGGACTTGGGGACGACATACAGAAAGAGAAGAGAGCCCAGGCCTGAGTCTTCAGTGCTTTAAAATGCTCTAATGTCCCAACGAAACCTTCTCGCCAGCTTTCTCTCTCAGGCTTCATGAGGTTCGTTGTATGTCTCAACAGTCTTTTGCCCAGACAGCTATGTATTTTTCATTTGCCCGCGTGCTGCCCACAGCTTTTCCACCCTGTGTGCATTCTGCATCAGGTGAAACAGAGACAAGGGCCTTGTGCCAGTCCTTGAGGTAGCCCCCAGACAGGGCAGCAGAGACAAACACAGGAATTTGCAAAGAAGGTGTGCTCTGCTCCCTCTAGACTCAGGAACCAGGGCCCACACAGGGGACAGGGGCTGCCATCTTCAAGGCTGCCAGCAAGCCGGGGAGGAGGTGGGGCAAGGGCAAGTTGAGAGGTCACAAAGCTTTCTTACCACTTTCAAGTTGCCTTTGTCTTGACTCAGCATTTACTCTTTTGCCAACTCTGACTATTTTCCAGAGTTCTGACAAAGTGGGTTCTCACAGTTTCTGGTGGTTTTTTTAACTTCTCTGTGGAGAAATGGGAGTTTGGAGTGCCTACTCCACCATTTTGCCGCTGTCTGCAGACCCTTTTTAATTATGTTTCTTGCTGCTGCCATAATCTGCATGACTGTATAGAGTTCAACTAGATCATTTCCATACCAAGAATTATAGTAAAGGAGAATGCATAAATAAGCATTTGTTATAGCGCACAATTTACAAATATTGAGGCGGGGGGAGGGGGACTTCCCATATAGTTTGCACACAAATCCATTGACTCAACTGATCACCTCTGGTCACTTGTCTCCTACTTGCTTTCTTGGCACTGCTGGCAGAGCAGAGATTAAGCCCAAGGACTCTGAAGTCCAACCAATCTCCTTTTGAATTCGTCTTCACCATTTAGTAGCTATGTGGCTAAAGTCAAGATCAAGTTATTTTACCTTTCTGAGCCTCAGTTTACCTACTGGTAAAATGGGAGCAGATTCCTACCTCACTGATGTGAGATTCCAATGGGAAAATGCACACAGTCACGAATATCATTCCTGCACATAGTAAATGCTCAACAAGCATTAGTCTTACTACTCCAAGGCAGGGGGGTTACTAGGAAGGGGAGGAGGGAGCAACGTGGGGCATGCTGGGGAGCAGCAAGCAGCTGGGTCAGGCTGGAGGATGTTATGCAATGAGAGAGTCAGGCCTGTTTTACCCTTGACAACAGGGAGCCAGCAACATTTCTTGAGCTAAAGAATGAGATTAAGGATGTGCCTTAAGAGGCCAATTCTGAAAAAAGAGATTTGGGGAGGGGAAGTGAGAGAAAACAAATTATTAAGAAATATTAAGAGATTAGAAATTAAGTTCTGAAGTTCAGGGGAAAGACAAAGAAAACTACCTGACTACTAAAGACTACTTGAGTCAGAAGTAGTTGTGACTTTATTTTTTTTTTAAGATTTTATTTATTTATTTATTTATTTATTTATTTATTTATTTATTTGACAGAGAGTGAGAGAGCACAAACAGGGGGAGTGGGTGAGGGAGAAGCGGCTCCCTGCTTAGAGCCCGACTCGGGACTCGATGCCAGGACCCCGGGATCACAACCCAAGCCGAAGGCAGATGCTCAACCAACCGAGCCACCCAAGTGCCCCAGTAGTTGTGACTTTAAATAACATCTATCTGCTAATGACTCCCGAACTTATCTTTCCAATCAGGACCTCTCATTGTCACTGGGATGGTTGGTAGGCATCTCAGGCTAATATGTCCAAAGTCTCTAAACTGACCTCTTAATACCCAGCACCCCCCAACCCCTCCTGCATTCTCCTCATCTCAGTGCACACAGCTCCAGTCTTTCAGTTACTCAGGCCAAAAAGCTCACAGGCATCTTTCTTTTTTTATTTTTTATTTAAATTCAGTTTAGTTAACATATAGTGTTATTAGTTTCAGAGGTAGAATTTAGTGATTCATCAGTTGCATATAACATCCAGTGCTCAGTACATCACGTGCCCTCCTTAATGCCCATCACCAAGTTACTCCATCCCCCCACCCACCTCCCTTCCAGTGACCCTCAGTTTGTTTCCTAGAATTAAGAGTCTTATGGTTTGTCTTCCTGTCTGTTTTCATCTTATTTTATTTTTCCTTCCCTTCCCCTATGTTCATCTGTTTTGTTTTTTAAATTCCACATATGAGTGAAATCATATGGTGATTGTCTTTCCTGACTGACTTATTTCACTTAGCATAATCCCCTCTAGTTCCATTCAGGTTGTTGCAAATGACAAGAGTTCATTCTTTTTGATGGCTGAGTAATATTCCATTGTATATATACACCACATCTTCTTTATCCATTCATCTGTCAATGGACATCTGGGCTCTTTCTGGGTTTGGCTATTGTGGACATTGCTGCTATAAACATTGGGATGCATATGCCCCTTCGGATCACTATGTTTGTATCCTTTGGATAAATACCTAGTAGTGCAGTTGCTGGGTCATAGGGTAGCTCTATTTTTAACTTTTTGAGGAACCTCCATACTGTTTTCCAGAGTAGCTGCACCAGCTTGCATTCCGACCAACAGTGTAGGAGGGCTCCCTTTTCTCCACATCCTCACCAACATCTGTCGTTCCCTGACTTGTTAATTCTAGCCATTCTGACTAGTGTGAGGTGGTATCTCACTGAGGTTTTGATTTGTATTTCCCTGATGCCAAGTGATGTGGAGCAGTTTTTCATGTGTCTGTTGGCCATTTGTATGTTGTCTTTGCAGAAATGTCTGTTCATGTCACAGGCATCTTTCTGTCCTCTCTTTGCCTCACACTCATCACAGCCACCATCATCATTTCCTGCCTGGACCAGTGCCCTGGCCTCTTCCCTGAGCTCCCTGTGGCCACCCTCGTCCCCTGCAGTCCGTCCTCAGCACCAAAGCCAGGTGATGTCTTTAAACTTGAGTCAGAGCACAGCCTGTGCCTCCAAGAACATCCTGGGGGCTCCCAGCTCACTCAAGGGAGAAGCCAAAGGCTTACAGTGGCCTTCCTGGTGCACTTTGGCCTTGGGGCTTGGCCATTGCTCCACCTGGAATGCTCTTTCTCCAGATCCCTGCCTGGTCCTCACTCTTCACTCTCTCACAGCCCCTGGGTGTTTCTCAAAAGTCACCTTCATCCACAGGTGCTCCTTGACCTTCCCCATCGAAAATGTCAACACCTCCCTCTGCCCCTCTTCCCTATCTCCATTCCTTCCTTTTTTTTTTTTTAAGATTTTATTTATTTATTTGACAGAGAGAGAGAGGGAGAGCACAAGCAGGGGGAGTGGGAAAAGGAGAGGGAGAGGGAGAAGCAGACTCCCCACTGAGCAGGGAGCCAGATGCGGGGCTCAAACCCAGGACCCTGAGATCATGACCTGAGCTGAAACCAAGAGTCAGACGCTCAACCAAATGAGCCATCCAGGCATCCCTGTGCTAGGTACATCTAAAGGGTCAATAAACATGAGTTAAAATAAACGTGAATGGAGCTGAACACTGGATCCACAGGAGGTGAGACTTGGGGAGAAAGCAAGGAAAGGTGTGAACAGCAGTGGCCCCTCTGATGGGCGCAGAGGTAGGAAAGAACCCAGAGCAAAGGAGACCAGTGAGATGAGGATTTCAAGAAGAAAATGGCTAATGGGCACCAAACTGTTAAGTAGGAGTCATTTCTAGAAAAAGATGAATTCATGGCTGATGAACGACATAGAAAAAAGTGTTCTTTTTTTTTTTTAAAGATTTTATTTATTTATTTGACAGAGAGAGACACAGCAAGAGAGGGAACACAAGCAGGGGGAGTGGGAGAGGGAGAAGCAGACTCCCCGCAGAGCAGGGAGCCCAATGTGGGACTCGATCCCAGGACCCTGGGATCATGACCTGAGCCGAAGGCCGTCGCTCAACTGACCTGAGCCACCCAGGCGCCCCGAAAAAAGTGTTCTTAAAGACTTGCAATGAGAAGGCAAGATGGCACAGAAACTTCAGAGGGCAACTTGACCATGTCTTAAAATTTAACCATGAACTGTAGAACCCAGCTACTCCATTGTTCAGTCTCTTTCATATCTTTCATATATATACTCGCACATGTACATAGAGGCATGCCCAGGAATGTTTTCTGCAATGTTGTTGCTGATAGTGAAGAATTGAGAACAACCAGAGAAAGGACTGGCTTAAATAAATTGTAGTCCATCCATCCCATGAAATGCAGTGCAGCAGATCCATGTATATTGATAGGGCGGGATCACCACGACACAGCGGTGAGGGAATAAGGTGTGTTCCTGAATTCCACCTACACTGTGATCCCATTTCCATTGAAAATGACAAAGAGAAGGGGAGAGGGATGAATATGGTGATTTAACAGTTTTTGTCCTATAATTTCAAGGTTTTTAAAAAATCGTGGGCCTGCATTACATTTATAATCTGATAAAATTTTAGAATTCAAAATAGTTTGGGGTTTTTTTTAACCAGCAAAAGTATTTTCTTTTCTTTCTTTATTTATTTATCTATTTAAGATTTTATTTTTGAGAGAGAGAGAGAGGGAGAGAGAGTGAGCACGAAGGGAGGGGGGAGCAGCAGAGGTAGAAGCAGGCTTCCCGTCAAGCAGGGAGCCCGATGCGGAACTTGATCCCAAGACCCTGAGATCATGACCTGAGCTGAAGGCAGACACTTAACAGACGGAGCCACCCAGGTGCCCCAGAAAGTATTTCAAAGAAGTAAGAAAGGAGATAAGTCCGAGTGTCAATCTGCTAAGAGGGGCGGGGAGAACTGAGTGAGCCACTGAGTGTGCTAATGGTTCCCCACCTCTGAGAGCACAGGGTCAAGAGAAGGTGGGCTGAAGCCTCCATCTGCAGGAGGTGGAAAAGCAGGGAGAGATGAGGAAGCCAAGAGCATAAGCAGCTCTTCCCACAGTAGGGGAGGGGAAGGAGTATCTTGAGAAGATCAAGGGGAGAATTTTTATGGTTGAAGGAGAAGAGCATTGCAAGCTACCAGCAGGTGGTTGATTTTTAAAGTTAGTTTGTGTATCCCTGAATGATAATTCATATAATGTCAGCAGCCAGCATTTCCTGAGGGCTGCTGACAAATGCCAGGATGCTAACAAAAGCAAGGATCTGCTCCTCTCCCTGTCCCCCACTCCCTCCATCACTTTAGAGTCAATCACACCAAGCACAGAGTGGTGTATTTGCAGGTCCTCCTCTGTAAACTCTGCATCTCAGTTCTGTACGTTTCTTTGAAAATCATAGCCCTTTAGCATGTCCCGAAGCCCTGCTGGCTTTGGAAATATGCCTGATCTTTCCTGAACTTACCGTGCCTTAAGGAATCTGAAAATGTTTGTTCATTCCTTATTACCCACAAATTATAATAGTTCAGCAAAAATGTCTCTACTATGGCCTCAATATTGATGAAATTAAACTATCTAATGCTTAACAGCAAGTCCAAAGTAATTCCCTGGCCATTGTAGCTCCTTGTCTGCTGTCCCGAATGAAGTCTGCCAAATGACCTGCTAAAAGGAACAAAAAGGAATTGAAACCGACCCAGAAAGATAGGATCCGCCCTTATTTAGCTAAGATGCTCTCTGTGCCGTTCTCCCGTCCCTAGCTCCGCATTAGCTGCACACATTAATGGTCATCAGCTCTGCAACTGGGCCGAGCAGAGGAGGGGGAGATGCCTGCCTGTCTGTTTGCTGTGACTTCCGAGCTAGCTGTGTTTAAATCACTCCCAGATGGTGCCTGTGCTGAGAAGAGGGAGGCTTTTCCGTGTCCCTTCATTTTACCCAGATCCCCCTTGAAGAATGAGGTGCCACTTCAAAGAGGCAGGCATTCTGTGGGTGACCTTACAGCTTCTGGTTGATTTATGCTGGAGTTTAGCCACTGCCTTTGGAAAGACTTTGTTGCATGGAGTCTATTTATCTGACCTTTCTTTGACTAGACAACCCCATAGGAGCTCGTAGGAAAAAATGGGGCCTCCATGTAGAGAGGTGGCATTTGGATGAGCCGCAGGAATTCTGGTGCTTCTCCAATTTTGATCCCTTAAGCCCGCGCTGACCACCCTGTAGCTGGGCTCGGCACAGCCTGGACGGATGAGAAGGGGACAGGCGTCCTGAGGATGAATATAGGATGTGGACTCTGAGGTGGCTCATTGCTTTCATAAGAATCAGACTTAGTTCGCTCAGTGTCCAAAAGAGTCATTGGAGGTAGCCAGCACCATTACATTGAGCTCATTTATTTAATAAGCTGTTTTAACACCGGGCACTGGGTTTGGGGGTGGGGTGGTTTATGGTCAGTGAGGGAGACATGTGCCCTTAAAGGCCCCGAGAGCCCATGCTTTGCGAACCATATAGAAGGTGAAGTGAAGGGTGATATAGTCTCTTAAGAGGATTTCTTCCCATCGGGCTTCGTTGGCTCAGGTATGAGGCAGACTCACATTATTTGGCACCACCGACTTCCATAGGGTAGGTTATTTGGTGCATCGAGTCCTGTTTCTTAGATACACTTGGCCATGAAGGAGGACTGCTGTTGTCATAAAGCAAACCCCAAACCCAGGTGCTCCATGAGACTCAGTCAGACGGGGCCCTGCCCTATGCGAAAGGAAAGCGCCGTGGCGGGCCGCGTGGTGCACAGCTTCTCAGGGGCTCCTCCTGCAGAGCCCGTCCTCACTTACACTGCAGTCATGGTGGGCCACACAGAACCCGTGCCTCCTTCTCTCCAGAACCCCCAGGCCTTACAGAGTGGGTGTTGTGTGTGAGTAGGATAGAGGCAACACCTTGTCTCCAGAGATGGAGTGGGAATGGAGAAGCTGGTTTGTTCCTGATTTCTTCCTATCAAATTGAAGTCCATTTCCCAGGAGCATCTTCTGACAAAGCAAAGCCAAGGTCCTGGAGGCCAAATTGCCTCCCACCCACTCACCTGCAGCTTTTCCCTCTCGGGTGACACGTCCCCCCTCCTGAGGGGCTGCTGTTGGGAGAGTGTCTGATCCCCAGATCCACTGGCCATCCCAAACTGCACGGACCGCTTCATTTAAACAAGTCATTGGTCCAAGCTGAGTGCCTTCCTCCAAAGATGTTTAAGACAGGACACTTAAACAGGATACAATAACATAAATATGCCAGAGAAGAAGAGGTGGGTGTTCCATAGAGAGAGGCGTTAGCTGATGCAGGGTCAATTAGGGCCACCACTGGGTGCCTGAGGAGCGCTATCTTGTTAATGGAGATCCTCACTGAGTTACTCTCTGAAGTTCCTTTCCAGAAGTGAAATTAAAATCACGCAATTAAAATGTTCACAGTTGGGGCTGGATGTTCTTGAACTGATTGAAAGATGAAGAAGTGGACACGCCAACATTTTAAAACAGCAATTGTCTCTGTAATTAAATGCAATTAACCGACATAACTGTCTGCTTTTCTGCACATAAGACTGATTGAAATTCTAAGACTTTAAAAAAACAAAACAAAACATGACCTTCCTCTGATTCCTCTTCCCATCTTAACCAAAATTCTCACCAATGTATGAAGACCATCCAAGACGGTGGTTTAGCACACTGATTCTACCACCAATGTTACGTGGTGGACATATTAAGAAAACTGAGGAGAGACGTGTTAGAGAACACAGAACCCCAAGATGGTCAATGCACATCATTTCACCTAAATGCATATATTTTTGGATTTCCACAATAGAGGATAGATCTAAAACTTTTCCATGGCTGATCTCTAGAGAAGTGATAACCAAAAAGCAGCTTCCAAAGTTTAGCTCATTAGCTTTAAAAAAAAAAAAAAGGCATTTTGTTTCTTATTATTATAGAAAATCTGGAAAATGCTGAAAGAATAAAGAGGAAGAGGTTTCACATACTATTACCACAGAGATATACCCACTGAGTGTTTCCTTTTCTTTTCCTATTACATATACATATTTTAATTAGTATTAAAGATATATTTTCATAGATACTATATATATACACCCTGATTGCTTGCTTATGTTACAAATATTTTTCTTGCTATTTAAAAAATTCATAAACATCTTTTGAAGTGTTTGAATAAAACCTCATCATATGGACCCACCATCATTTGCTTGACCATCCTCTTCTGATTAGGACAGTAAGTATTTTCTATTGTAATACTGCAGAAAGGAACATCTTGTTACAAAAGTCTGCCTGAATTTCTTATTTTTCCTGAGGAGGCTTTCTTTTAAGTGCAATTTCCCGGGCCAGAGTTTAGTTCATTTTCTTGAGGCTTTTGAGGCTTTCGGTCTGTACTGCCGAATTACCTCCAGAAAGGTGACCAATTTATTTTTCCACCCGCGGGATAAGAAGTCACCTGATTCCCCACATGCCTTCCAACATTGAGTATCATCTCTATGATAAAAGTTCAAAAACTCTTCCTAGAGACATCTCATATTTTTCACACATCCTATGGGTCTGAGGCAAATTGTAACCAAAACCTGAATTGCTCAGGTCCCTGGCTGCACTTGCCAGCAAAGATGAGGGCACATCTGGGCCAGCGCCAGGTAGGTACCCACCAACGCAGCTGAGTTAAGCCAGAGGCGACTGGAGAACAAGTCAGCTGCCACCATCCATGAAGACATCTGCACATCAGGTTAATCTAGAGCCTGTCCCCATGCTACCCACATCCGTCTCCATCTTTTGCAGCTGTGTTGACCAGAGATGGACACAAAGTCATCCTAGAGAAGATAGAAGACTGGAATGTGGTAGAACTCATGGTGAACAAAGAAATTGTCTTCCACTGTAACATCAAAGACTTGGAGTTTGGTAAGTCCTTCAGCACTGCTCCCAACCAGCACTTTGCCTTCTCGGAAACATGCTCGATTTCAAGTGGAAGTGGCCAGTGGGCTATGCCCACATTCAAGTTGGGTTTTTTTCTGTGTCTTAAATTCTTACTCAAAACCCTGTTCTCTGTGTTACATGCATGAGCACATCCTAAATCACACAGAGTTAAGGTGCTTGATGCTCTGGACTTCTTCCCAGGACACTGGAAACAAAAGAGGGACAGAAAGGAAAATGAAGTTTTAGCCCTAGATTTCAAATGATATCATGGGAATTTAGGGGTAAGAGGTTTGGGGTTTTTCTTTTTCTTTCTTTTTTCCTTTCACATGTGTTTTATTACGGTTTGCCTCCAAAACAGTTTTTGTTCCATTTGACTATTCTACATGGGCTCGCTAAGACAATGGGAGTCGCTACACTGGCAATGTGTGGAATTATTAGTGAGGGTCCAGGGATCTCTCGGCTCTGGAGAGCTTCCTGCCGGGCAGGCTGGCATCACGCCTCCCACACTCTGCTCAGAAATAAAAGCTTGTGCAATCCACTCATACTCTGTTAAAGGCTAGTTAACAATTGACGTGCCAGTGTACTTTGAGACTAGACCTCTAGTGGAAGCCGTGTCTTCTATGACATGACGTTGTATAGAAAACTGGCCAAAAGAAAATCATACCTATTTCCCCAGGAGGTGATGGTAAACTAGACCCGCTGTGTGAAGAGGCCAGGATAGCCGTCCTAAATGCCTACTGATGATCTCGTCCAAACAGGCATCTGAAGTCAACAGAACAGCAGCTGCTTCTGGCCCTTCTATGCAGCAAACAAAGGCAGCTCTAGGTTTTGAAGGCTCTAGCAGGTAACGCCAGCCTGTCCTTCAGCCTGCCCGGCACAGTGTCTCTCACCTGGCTGCACGGAAGCAGGGCCCACACAAATAATAAACATCATTTGCAGCATCTTTCAATCTCAACCCACAGGGAGAGCCCTCCAATATCAATCAGGTACACGTTGAGCTGAAGGAAATAATAAAATGCAATCTAATAACAAAGCGCCATCTCATCCTAATAACACAGAGTTTGCCAGAAGCATCTGAGAGTCCATTCTATAGTAAGTAAAGAGCTAGGAACAGGTGAAATTAAAGATTGGGCGGAAAGGGGAGCAGGGAGGGAGAATACGGGGCCCTTGAAAATCTGAACCAAAAGTTAATGTCAGTATTTGGAAACCCGGCTATCTCTACAGGTTGGTTTCTTGCTCCCAGTGCAATCGTATTTTAAATGTTCATATACACGCACCTAAAGTCAAATCATCAGCTATTCTTTAGAACAAGAAAATTATCTGCCTTGTTTTGCATTCACCAGTCCAACGAGCCGCTCTGAAGAGGGCCCAGAAGAACGCAGGGCAGAAGGGTCATGCGGCTCCTTATTCATGTGGGGGAAAACACAGCCTTGCGGAGTTAAGGAAGGATTTCAGTTATGGTCAGTGTAAAAATCAGCCATGTCAACATGATGTTCTTTGTACTTTCAGGTCCGAGACACCCAACTGTAGCACACGTTCTTCTATAGAGAAATGCAGATATTGATCTGATGACGTTAAATGTGAGGTCATGGTAAAAAGGCATCACACCTTGGAGGAGAAATAGGAGAAAGAGGGTTCCTTCACAGAAGACTCGGGGCGCCCTGGTGAAAGAGAAGAGCTTTCAGGGCTCGGAGCACACACCCCCCCAGGGAGGCAGCCACCCTGCTCCCTGTGGTTTTCGTGTACCTGGGGAGCCACCCTCTCCATCCCTCCTGGTGGCCTCAAGCCCCCTGCCCCCCAGAACTTCAAAGGCCATCTGGGAGGCGATGAAACCACTGTACAAGTTCTCTCTCGTATGTGAGGAGAAGGGGGATGTAATTTTAATTTTCAGCCCAAGCTTCACTTACCAGGTTTCATTCAGAGATTACCATCACTTAGGACTCTGGAAATATTTAATCATCCTCACTGAGAACCTGAGGCTAAAAAACTTTCCTCCTGGTGTCTGGTGCCGGTTTTCACACGTCTTTAGTAACCCTCGATTTAGTCCCTCTTTCTCAAAGACCAGTTTAAGTTATTATAGAGGTAGCATTCTGCTTTCGTATGAACATTTTACTCCAAGAGAAATACATTTTCATTAGAGTAAAATGGAAAAATATAGGTGAGGATAAAGTACAAATTTGATAATGTTTTGGTATATTTCAATTTGGTTTTCTTTGATTTATGTCTGATTATTCATTAAGAGATAGATAAACAGAGAAATTGATTTCACTCATTCAGGATCACATTGTATGTACCCAATTATGTATCTATTTTTTAATTTAACATTTTATGTTGATCCTCTTCCTGTGTGATTAAAACATGTCTAAGCATTCTTTTTTTTTAAGATTTTATTTATTTATTTGTCAGAGAAAGAGAGAGAGCACAAGCAGTGGGAGTGGCAAGAGAGGGAGAAGCAGGCTCCCCACCGAGCAGAGAGCCCGATGTGGGGCTCGATCCCAGGACCCTGGGATCATGACCTGAGCTAAAGGCAGACGCTTAACCAACTGAGCCACCCAGGTGTCCCTTGTCTAAGCATTCTGTCATGAATCAGGAAATTTCCTCCTCCTTGAACAATGATTCCTACTTTCACTGCCATAACTTTTTCTACTAAGAAATAAAATTGCAAGCTTTCCCATCTGCATTCAGTGCAGTAACTTCAGCTCCAAGGACTTTGCCCCCGCCTTGGGCTCTGCAGCCCCCGTGTTGAACAAAAGCTCCAGCAGGCAGCCTCCTTACCCTCCCCTGACACGCTCTATCCCAGCCTGTATTTGTGGCCTCAGAGCTGCAACCCCACCAACCTGCTCTCCTTCCCTCCCTGACCAGAGCAGAAGGGCAGGTAAGGCAAGATTGCACACGATTCTAAGACAAACTCGAGTGCACAAAGCTTCTGGGAGATGCCTGTACCCAGGATGCTGTGCTCCAGTTTCAATCAGTTAAATGAATTATGAATCAGCATTACCAGAAAAAGTCACAGGGTTACCTCTGGGTGGTAGGCTTGGGGGGAGGGGGGAGGGGGCGGCAGGACTTTCATTTCTTGCATATTGTAAATGTTTTCAGTGGTGGAATTTTTACTTTGTGTGTGAGTGTGTGTGTGTTGGGCTTGAGGGTGCTTTTCAGATAAACATTTAAAATAAAATCTGACCCCCTGGGTGGCTCAGTCGGTTAAGCGTCTGCCTTGGGCTCAGGTCATGATCTCAGGGGCCTGGGATTGAGGCCCGCATCAGGCTCCCTGCTCGGCGGGGAGTCTGCTCCTCTCTCTCCCTCTGCTCCTCCTCCCTGCTGCTTCTCACTCTCTCTCAAATAAATAAATTAATTAAAAATCTTTTTTAAAAGCCAAGAATTTGACATAGAGGTCATCTGTCCATATAACCTAGCCGTTCTCTGTCATTGATTAAGCAGAGCTTTCTCTTTGGAAATGTAATCAATTTTTCAGTCTAAAGAAATGTGCCCAAATCCTCCTTCATCTTCCTCTGTCTTATGTCTTTTTGAACATCTGTCTCCCTGCAAAGAAACAGGAAACATGGCTCGCTCCCGATTGAAGGCAAAAGCCCTCTGTGCTTCAACAAGCTAGACATTCAGGTGCCTTTTAATGCTTTTAAAATGCCACTTAATTAACTCATATTTTAAGTTTATTAAGATGCCAAATCAATTTCAGTGTGTGACATGAAAATGTGTAAAGAAAGTGTCTCTTTAGTAAAAGACGTCTTTACTGTCTTTTAATAAAATTAGAAACATAGCTCTAACTTATGGGCTATTTTAAGTGAAATTTGGAATCTCTAAGCCTGTTTATTCTATTTTAAAATGTAAAAAGAATGAAGTTTTTAGGAGTCTCCCTGGGCTTGCTGCCTGGGGCCTCACTGGCTATACCTGCCCTTTTGGTGGTTTCACCCTTAAAACCTTGACAAACAATATGTGATAAGTCCATATCTGTGCGAAAAATGAGTTCCCAAGGTGAGCTGCCGGGACATTTGAACAGTGGGTGTATGGAGGGGGGCCCCAAAGGACTCTGCGTACCCTTGCTAGCAAAGGCTCCTCCCATGGACACCTATCCCAAAGTAATACTGGGATTTGATGCACAAAGCCCCCTGCTCTTTGCGGGAGAAAATCTCGGGGGACATGTGTACACCCTGTGGGTGCCATGCTTCCAGAAGAAATACACAGGTGACCAAATCCAGGTGAAAGACAAGCAAATGCTGGCCCAGGTGGCTGGCATAAAGCAAAGACAAATGTTCTTCCCAGGTAGTTTGAACATTTCGAGGGAAAGAGTCGATTGTGGTTATTTGGAGAGGAGTGTGACCAGGCGCTCCAGTCCTGGCGGTAAGCTCATGTTCTGAAAGGAAGAGAGTCCTGAATTCTCCTTTGTGGGGGCCACAGGTCACCCCCGAGCCCGGAGGCCACAGTCGGGGCAGCAAAGGCTGAGTGGCACTAAGCAGGTGAAAAGAAACAAGAGGGCTAACAGCAGCAGGACGACCTTGGGCACCGGCAGCATGAGGGACGCTGTGGGGAGTAGGGGCTGGGATGGCCGCATGGGCCAAACTGCTGCCGTGGCAGGAGCCGGCAGGCCCGAGGGTATCGACGCTCCAAGTTTTCCTAGAAGAGTGAAAATCTAGATTTTTATTTGAAAGTTTGGGTTTTAAAGCGTGGGCTCAATCTTTTGAAAAACACAGTGCCAACCAAAACACAAGAAGCAAAACTGAAAATACCATATCTGGCCCACCAGTAGGATTATCGTCTGTTCCTGGTTGCCTGAAACCCCTCCTGGTTACACCTTCAGCCTGGCTGTAATTATCCCCGTAAGTGACGAGGTCACCCTTCCCATGAGGCCCACGGCCGGCCCCCCCATCCTAGTGAAACCACTTGACCCTACTATGTGATTACGCAAATGAAAAGCAAAGACTGTTTGCAGATCTCTGAAATGAAGACATTTGAGAAGCTGAGCGCCCAAAGAGCCTTATTGTTCTCTGTGATCAGGTACAAGGGGGCCCAGCTGTAGGCAGAGCTGAATCCTCGGATCCCATTTCCTGGTGGGAAATGCTCCTTCTCTAAGTGAGGTAGGTATTGGACTATAGGTGCCTGCATCATCATGGGCCTTTTTGAAAGTACGTGTTCCTGTTTGAGTGGCTGTTCAGAAGAGGTCAAGAGTGGAGACCCAGAAGCCTAAGAGGAATGGTAAGTCCCAGCCTTTGCTCCGCACGGGAGTATCGAGTCCAGGCTGTATTACTCATGCCCCCAGTATATAATATTTAGGACCAAAACCACCTGACTCCTTAAAGGAATGCACTGATGTTACAGTGTCGGATGTTTTCCTATGCTCTGATTTAATGAGTCTGGGATGGGTCCCAGGAATCTGCATTTTAACATGTGAGTCTATTGATTCCAGTGTACATAAGCCAACTGCGTTCTGAGAAACATGGGACTGGGGTGTTAGGGAGAGACCACATCCCAACAGGGAGAGGTGGGGTTCCCTGTGAAGGGAATGGAATTGCCCTCCCTCAGTCATGCTGGGCAGGAATAGGAAGACAGGTGAGATGGAATGTTTCTTCCCTCTGGGCCTCCCAGATTCCAAAGAGATGAGGAGGGCTTGGAAATCCCCCTGGGGTGTGAGAGAAGCTGGTCTCTGGAGCACGGAGGCAGGTTGGGGGTTGGGCTGGGAAGCCACCTGTGGCCAGTACTCCGTGAATGTGACCAATGATCCCAGAGCCTCCAGCAAGCTCTTGACGTCTGAGCTGTGATGTAGGGAGAGGAATCTATTCTTCTTCTCAGTATGTGTCTACCGTTGGGCTGCAGGGAGGCTTAAAGGGGGAAGGGCATATACCCCTAAGGTGTGTACAGCAGCGCCTTAGAAGGCGGTGGCCCTGGAACGTGCTGGAGGTGACTCCCTATGGAAAAAGCCTGTCCGAGGCCCAGAGCAGGGTGGGAGACCATTGGGGTGCATCTCCCCATCACTCCTGTCCAGAGAAGGGGGCACAATGAAGGGCACTTGTCCTTTAGCCACGCAGGAAAACAGTGTTGAGCAAACTTGGCCTTTTGTTGCTAATCATTCAATTGTACCCATGAACCAAGAAGAGTCAGGCAGCATTTGGGTTATGCATACAAAAATAAAATTAAAAATAAAAATTACTTGCCCTTCTCTATGTATATCTGTTTATGAAAAACCCGTACTTCTATTAGTAGGTCTTTTACCCTGGATAAAAACCAATCCAGGTACTCCTCACTTGGCAGAAGAAGTAGACTCCAGCCCAGGGCGGCCGTCAGCAGCACCTGAGGACAGAGGAGGAGGGCTGAGGGAAAGGCCGCACCTGCCTAAGGCTGTGTCAGATTTCAGCCTTGTTCAAACTGCAGACACCTTCTGTGGAGACGAAGATGCTACCCTGGCCATCCCCAGTGGGGTGAGCCTGCAGCCAAGTGAGCCTCTGTCACTGACGTGAGCATGTCCTACATGGAGACAACCAGGTGGCGAGAACCCCAGCTAGAAATGCTTTACCAAGTACTTCTTTCTCCATTAACTTTCTTTTTAAACCTAAAAGTGTATTTCAGAGCTACAATCATTACCGTACTTCAAGTTGCACCCCAAATTCATTATGGTTTCTCACACCTTTTAAGCCCTGCCGCGGACCTAGACCTTAGCCGAAGCACACCCAATCTGGTTACCCCACATTACTCACAGTTCCTGAACATACACCATGCCTTTCTTGTTTCTGCCTTTCTCGTGCTTCTTGCTGCTCCTGAAATGCCCAGGCTGTGTTCTCTGGCTGAAAAAATGTTGCCTAAGCTTCAGGTCCCACTTACCCATCCAGCCGTGCTCGAAGCCTTCCTTGCCTCCTCCCCTCTCTGGCCTGAGGCACCGGGTACAACCTCACGGGCAGTTGGCTCCTACGTGCGGCGCTCTATGCTGAGGATGCTTGCTGGTCTCCCCACGTCTCTGCCGGAGGAGCTCCTCAGTCAAGACTCTCTCTTTTCTTGCCTGTGTGCTCTAGATGAGTGGAATCAAGTTCAGCAGCACATGGAAGAAAAACCCAAAGTAACAGTGGTTGAAACCAGTGAGAAGCAGGAAAAAGTTGTGGTGGTTCATTTTATGAGTCAACTTGGGTGGGATACAGGGTGCCCAGATATTTGCTTAAATGTTATTTTGGGTGTGTCTGTGAGGGTGTTTCTGGTTGAGATTAACATTTGAATCTGTTGACTGAGTAAACTAGACCGCCCTCCCCAATGTAGGTGGGCCTCATCCCATCTCTTGAGGGCCTGACTAGAACGAAAGGCAGCGTAAAGGAGAATTCACTCTCTCTGCCTAACTCTTTGACCTGGGACATCAGTCTTCTGCTGCAGTTCAGTTAGAACTTACACCACTGGTTCTCCTGGTTCTCAGGCCCCCACACTAGAACTGGAATTATACCACTGGCTCTCCTGGGTCTCCAGCTTTCGGATGGCACACTGTGGGACTTCTCGGCCTCCGTAATCACGTGAGCCAATTCCTTATAATACATTTCTCTCTCTCTCTCTCTAATATACATATATATAGATAATGTGTATACATGTATTACATGTATATATACACATGCCCCTATACACAAATATTATAGATATATAATGTATTTATATATAAATACACAAATGCATATATATCTCCTCTTGGTCCTGTGTCTCTGGAGAAGCCTGACTAATACAGTAGGCCAGGCTGTGGTTGCTCCTCCAGAGACCCTGACTCCATCAACCTCACCACTCCAACATCTTAGCATCAAGCCTCCAGGTCCATGATAGCTACTGAATTGCAGCCATCAGGTTGTGTTGCAGGCAGCCAGAAAGAGGAAGGGGCAAGAAGAAGAGTTTCCCCTTCCTGAGCATGAGCACAAGCAGGGGGAAGGGACAGAGGGAGAGGGAGAAGCAGACTGCCCGCTGAGCAGGGTGCCCAACCACACGGGGCTCAATCCCAGGACCCTGGGATCGTGACCTGAGCTGAAGGCAGACTCGTTTAACTGACTGAGCCACCCAGGCACCCCTGTCCTTCCTTTTAAGAAGAATTCTCAAAAGCCCCACACGATCATCCATTCACATGGCCAAACCTTGCTGCAAAAGGAACAGGAAAAAAGGGATGTTCAGCCAAGCAGTAGTGTGTCCTAAAACATCTTATTATTAAGACGGAAAGAACAGCTAATGTGAGGCCTCAGCCACATGTGGGCACAAAGCCACACACAGGATGTCTGCTATATGCATTTAAGGGGGCTCAGTCATCATGGGAGGCTTATCACGCCTAGTCTTGTGACAAGCTGAGTGTCGTAGGTCTGGGAATATTTCTAGGCAGTTCAAAAGCCCTTCTCCTCATACCTCCTACCTCCTCCTAGACACTACCGGCAGGCTCATCATAAAACATCAACTCTCCCTAAATTAATCTATAAATGTCATGTTAAATTAAATTAAAATGCCAACGGGCCTTTTTAGAAACAAGAAAAACTGATTATAAAGTTTATATTGAAATATAAAAAAAGCAGTAGTGAAAAATAGAATAGAAATCTGAAATTGACCAACAGGAATGTAGGGTATGAGAAAGGGCTTTTCCAGTCAGTGGAGAAGAGCGTTTCTTCTAGAATTGTTGTAGACAACTGGGTAGCCATCTGGACGAAAGTTGGATTCCTATTGAACTTTACTGAGAATAAATTCCAGATGGATCAAATATTTAAATGTAGTAAATAAAACCACAAACTTGAAATATTTTTTAAACTTGGAATCAAGAAGACCTTTTTAAGTGTGACTCAAAACCCAAAGACAGTGAAGAACACATAAGATAAATTCAACTCCATAGGAGTAAAAACAATTTTGTGGTTTTTAAAAAATGCAAATAACATTGAAGTTAAAAGATAGTGAAAAGTATTTTCAACTTGTATCTTCAATCTAAACAGAGCTCCCACAAATCAATGAGAAAAAGACCAGAAACCCAACAGAAAAAAGGCAAAGGACATGAAGAGACAATTGACAGAAAAGGAAATATGAAGGGTCCTTAAACAGGAAAAGATGTTTAACCTCACTTAATAGATTCTTCAGATCCTAAAGATACACATTTATACATATGAGTTTCTACATGTACAAAAATTCTTTACAGGATGGCTTATAATAAAAAGCTGCCCCATGTCCACTCACAAGGGACTGATTGAATAAACCCCAGTTCATTCATACAATGGAGTCTTGCGTGTCCTAGAAAAAAACAGATTTTTGGAGTACTGTTATGGAAGGATCTCCAACGTATATTGTTTAAGTCAGAAAATCATAAAAAGCATGACTCAGAAGAGTATATGTACTATACTACAATTTGTGAAAAAAAGAGAAAGAACATATGTATAAACATATATATACATATGTATATAAATACGTGCATAAAACACCAAGAAGCAGGAAGTAGCTACATCTAGGTTGGAAGGCCTGGGGTAGTAGAGGGACAGCAGTGAAAGGGAGACCTTTTCATCATACAGCCTTTTTATCTAGTAAATTTGTATTTAAATTTAAATTTGCATATATTATCTGTTCAAAAATAGCATTTTTTCAAAAATAATGTTTTAAAAAATAAAGCACTTGGGTTTAGATCAACAGAGAAACCAGATCCTAGCATAGAAGAGGGTCATTGGAGACATGAAAAATAAGAATTAACTGGAAAAGAAAATCAACTGAAAGACTGTTTGCACTAAAGAGAGAATTCAGTATGTGGAGAAAGATCCAAAAGTCTGTTTCCCTTAAGAAATGGTCCTGGGACAACTGGACAGCCACATGCAAAAGAATGAGATTTGATCCTAACCTCATACCAAATACAAAAATTAACTCAAAATGGATGCAAGACCTGCATGTTAGAACCCAAACTATGAAACTCTTAGAAGAAAACGTAGGGGTGAATCTTCATGACCCTGGATATGGCAATGATTTCTTAGATATTACACGAAAAGCACAAGCAGCTAAAGAAAAAAATAAATTGGACTTCATCAAAATTAAAAACTTTTGTCTTTCGAAGGATACCATCAAGAAAGTAAAAAGACGGGGCACCTGGGTGGCTCAGTTGGTTAAGTGACTGCCTTCGGCTCAGGTCATGATCCTGGAGTCCTGGGATCGAGTCCCGCATCGGGCTCCCTGCTCGGCAGGGAGTCTGCTTCTCCCTCTGACCCTCCTCCCTCTCATGCTCTCTGTCTCTCATTCTCTCTGTCTCAAATAAATAAATAAAATCTTAAAAAAAAAAAAAATTAAAAAAATTAAAAAAAGAAAGTAAAAAGACAACCTATAGACTGGGAGAACATTTTTTAAATCATAAATCTGTTAAAGGATTTGTATCTGGAATACATAAAGAATTCTTACAACTCAATAATAAAAAGACAACCCAATTTTTAAATGGGCAGAGAATCTGAGTAGACAGTTCTTCAAAGAAGATATACAAATGGCTGACAGCACATGAAAAGATGCTCATCGTTAGTAATCAAGGAAATGCAAATCAAAACCACAGTGAGATATCATTCACACCCATTAGGACAGCTATTATCAAAAAGTCAAGGCGTGCCTGGGCAGCTCAGTCAGTTAAGTGTCTGCCTTGGGCTTGGGTCATGATCCTGGGGTCCTGGGATGGAGAAATGAAAACATATGTTGACACAAAAAGTTGTACATGAATGTTCATAGCATATTTATGAGTAATAGCCAAAGTTAGAAATAACCCAAATGTCCATCAGCTGATAAGTGGATAAATAAAATGTGGTGTATCCATACAATGGAGTATTGTTCAGCCAAAAAAGAATGAATTGCTGATACATGTTACAACATGGATAAACTTTGAAAACATTATGCTGGGGCGCCTGGGTGGCTCAGTTGTTAAGCGTCTGCCTTCGGCTCAGGTCATGATCCCAGGGTCCTGGGATCCAGCCCCACGTGGGGTTCCCTGCTCAGCGGGAAGCCTGCTTCTCCCTCTCTAACTCCCCCTGCTTGTGTTCCCTCTCTCTCTCTCTATCAAAATAAATAAATAAAATCTTAAAAAAAAAGAAAACATTATGCTAAGTGAAGTAAGCCAATTATAAAAGACCACATCTTATATGATTCCATTCCTATGAAATGTCCAAGAAGGCAAATAGAGAAATAGAAAGTAGATCAGTGGCTGCATAGGGTTGCAGGATGGAGGATTAAGGATGTGATAGCATATGGAGTTTCTTTGACATAATGAAAATATTCTGTAATTGATCTACAAGTCAGTGAATATACTGAAAACCATTGAACTGTACACCTTAAATGGGTGAATTGTATGACATGTGAATCATACATCCATAAAACTGTTACCAAAAAAAAAAAAGTCAATTGCCTCTTTTCTCCAAACTATTTGAACAATTGTAAAAAGAACAAGATACTGTGTATATCTACCTATAGGGGCTGGTTTTGCAAAGATGTGCATATTGTATGGACTCATGTGAACTCATGTGAACAATTTTGCCATGTGTGTATAGTGTGTATACACACATTTTCACAAGTAAAAATATGTCAGGACCCTTGACCAGGTTTACCTGAGAAAAGTAAGTAGGTAGGAGGAAAAGTTTCCTTTTTACTTTATATACTTCTATATTGTTTGAATTTTTTACAATGAGCACTTGCTATTTTGTTTATTAAACAATAAAAATAAGAAAAGGCAAAAAAGGGAGCTCCTTTACAGCCCTACACAGTTAAGTATTCTCTCTTACTCGGTGGGAAGACTGAGTTCCAGCAGAGGTGAGGGACGCTGCCAGGCTCTCTTATGAAGCCGAGAGGTGGCCGCGCCTGGGGGCAGAGAGCTCACCCACAGGACCCCAAGCCTAAGCATTCCATCTCCAACCCCCTCTTTGCTGGAATGGGACTCAGGCTATTTTTGTAATTTTCCCAAAATGGACCTCCTGGGAGTCTACTTCAAGAACAGTGGATGACAACAATAACCCAGTTAAAGGGCACATATGAAATCAACCAGGTTTGCGCAACACATTTCAAAATTCACCAAAATAAAGTGAGAGCCTAAATAAGACCAAAGGAGCCTCAGAGCAGCTGGTGATCAGGCTCCAAGGCTTGAATGATTCTTGTCTTTAAAATGTTCCAGTCATTTAAATATTCATTAGGAAATCGGCATCACTGGGGAAATGTATTAAATGAGTTAAAAGAGCTAAATACCACAATTCACAGTAGCAAAATATCCAAACTACTTGTTGATTGCTGTAATTTCTGAAGCCAGCTGTGGAGTGGCACTAAAGCTCGGCAGCCCCCTGGCATTTAAATAGTGTGGCCTTCTTGGAAAGTGTCCTTGGAGAGACCACTATTTTCCCTTGTTCTGAAAAATGCTTTCCAAAGCATCTAATCCCAGTGGTTTTCTGTAGAAATTTAAAAAACAAACAAACACTTGCCTTGGCGAAAAGTGCTTGTTAGGATGTATGAATGGTTGCTGACAATTTCTTAGCATCTCCCTTTGGGGATCAGTTGACCTGCTGGAGAAAACTATCTCCCTAGGTTCTTGGTACCTGGAAAATCTCTAGAACTGTGGTGCTCTTGGCTCTCTCCTTTCTGGTGAACAGCTTTTCACTTCTGCTGCCTCGATGCCACCTTCGTCCAGTTAACAGTCCTGTTGTTTGCGGAACCCACCTCTCCCCTACTCTTAGTCTATGGGGTCCACCTGGGATGCCCCTCTTTGCCCTGTGGCAGCTGAATCTCATGGCCAGCTAATCAGAGCACAACACCCCCCAGGCCACAGGGATTGGCTTTTCTTAGGTCAGCGTGAGTTGGGTTTCCTATCACTTGGAACCAAAATGGTGTTCACTGGATCAGCCACCAAACACAACAGTGGGTGCTCAGAAAAAGGGCCATTGCTACAGCAGCTAAGAGCAGCCGGGGGGCCTGGGTCACCTCCCCCACAGCTCCCTGCAGCTCCTGGCACACACCACTCCAGCGTGGGACTTGACCTTCCCACCTCTCCAACAGCTGACTTGTCACTCACTTTATCTTCCTCTTAGGGCACCCCCAAATACACCAACTACCCAGAGGAGACCATGCACAAAGTAGAATTTATGGAAGCTTCCCTAGGAGAGAGGGGAGGGCTTCAATCACATACCCCACAGCAATGACTTTAGAAGTCTTCATTATGTGTCTGCACTCCCAAGGCTCTTCTCTGTCCCCCCTGCCTGGCACATCCTCCTCCTTACCCCCCCGCCCTCCCAGGGGCTCTGCAACCTCCCCCTTACAGAAGCAAACACTTTCCTATTTTCTCAGGCAGCAAACTCCTCCCTTGTCTCAATTCCAGGCAAACGTGGACCGCAGGCCAGGAGGCTTCGCCGCAGTACCGGTTTTAAGTGAGGAAACCATACCATGCTCATCGTGTATGTTAATGAGCTCTCAGCAACCTGGGAGCTAATGAGACTTGCTATCCAGATTTTTTAAAACAGTGTTTCACAGAGTGAAGCAACTTGCTCCTGGCCACAAGGCTGGCAGGGGGCAGAGTCAGGACTCAAACCTACTCTGCCTGTGCAATCCGGATTGGATTGCAAACAACTGGTGTGGACAAGCCGTGTGCTGATGGACAAGGGAGAGAGGCAGCAGAGGTGGCCAAGAACACTCGGACCTGCTTCGTTGGATGTGAAGGCGTCCAAACATGTTAGAGCTTTGGGCAAAGGTACAGAAATATATGTGGTGGCGTTTTTCCTGAGAAAAATTATTGTAACGTTGATGTGTTTGGGAAAATTGCACATTTCCCAATTTGTTGTTCAGTTTGTCACAGTGATGGTTGCTATTTTCCAGACAGCTTGACTTGCTCAGAACATGAGTTATACCCGCCCTGGCATGCAGACTCACAGTATGGACGGCCCCTTTGTTGTTTAAAGCACACATTTCAACAGGCTGTAAGATTTCAGCAAAACGTGCCCCCCAGTCCTCATGTGGACAACCATTTCCAGGTCATGGACTTCCCACAACTTCGGGGACAACCTTATTTCCACACCTTCTTTTGACTGGAGCATCCTCTGCACAACGCAGGGAGCCCCATCTAAGTGTCTGTCAGAACTGGCCTTCAAGGGAAGGGGTGGGGGGTGCCCCCTGGTTATAGATCCCCTCACTGTCCCAGCTCTGACTGGGCCCCAAGTAGCTGCTATGTAAATTAAATCTCCCCCTGCAGCAACAAAAAAAGGTGCTCCCCCAATCCCCTTCCTGAACAAGACAACCTTGGGCACACATGTTTGAGAAAATGCTTTGAAGGTTGGTCAAATAGAAGCATGTGTATCATTTTACAGACTTGGGGCACAGAGAAAAGAAAAGATGGCTATTTTCTTTGTAGCAACACCATAGGCAGAGTTCGGGGTGGAGATCCGGAGCCTGGGTGTGAAAGTTAGCCCCCTCTTAGGCTCTGTATGGACGAAAAATTACTCATCCTCACAATGCTCGGTTTTTTCATTGATAAAATGGAAGAGGTAATAACACCTTCCTGATTGGACTATTATAAGGATAAAAATGAAAGACTATATGGAGCAGAGCTGGGATCCTGGCACACTGTTAAGCCATCAATAAATGTTAGGGCTTATTATTCCCTATTATTACCCTGAGTGTCCATTTTTGCTCAAAGGACATATATTCTTTTCCCATCAGGTAAAAGATGAAGTTTGGTTTTTAAGATCCTCTGTAACAAAGCAGCAGCATCTGTTTTCTTTGGCCTTTCTTTTGGGCCCAGTGATTCTGAGAAGGAAGTGACTGCAGGGTATTTTCATTTTGCACTTCAGCTGGAAATAAAGGCGACAAACAGCATGGAAGGCAATTTGTAACACAGTTCAACTGTGGCCTCCATTGTTTGAGAATTCCCTCTTATGACAAAATTTTCCTGGGGTATTCAAAACAAAAATAGCTCACATTATCTCCTCTCACTCCCCACATATGTAGGAAACCTAGTGAGTTCCATTAGCCCCACATTGACCAACCTGGTCAGACAATGAACAAGCACCATGGACCGAGCACTGTTAGGTGCTCTCCCTGCACTGTCTTAATGTTCAATCAAGTGTACAAAGATGCACTTGAGTCCGGAGGCAGTGTGACTCAGTGGCTCAGGATAAGAACACTAGATCCCAACCAACTGGATACGAATTCCAGCTATGTGACCTTAGGAAAGTTGCTCAACCTCTCTGAGCCTCAACATCTTCATCAGTAGCATCAAAGTAGTACATGTCTCATGGGGTGTAGTGAGGATTTAGAGGTGTTATTAGACGGAAAAGACCACAACAATGACCGGCACATAGTAAGTACTTGAAAGTACTTGATAAATATTAGCTGTTATTGTTCTCACCCTATGTACTGGCAAAGTAAGTAGAATGGGCATCTATAGTTTGTTTTGTCCAACATCTATGTTCCTGTCTTCTGGAAACCACACCCCAATTTTATTTTGAGTTTCCTCCTACATTCATTGTACATAGTCTTGGATAGGCTGTCAATTAAATTACTCCAAGAAAAATATGGATGGCCCAAGAAATGCCAGTCAGATATTCTTTCATGGAATTTGACTCAAGGATAATGACAAAATGACTGAACATGATTAGAAATCTAGGAATTCATCTTAGGAACATGGACCAGGGTCCCCATTAGTGTCTGCTGCCCAAATCTGCATTTCTATTCTGGTCATGTCCCTCTACCCCATGAGCTACCTCTCAGGCTTCCTATGTGCAAATGCCAGAGGTAATTTCTGTGGCTTGCAATGAAAGAACTCTAAGACATCCTTCAAGATTCTTTCTATTTCAGCACAGCCCATGTTCCAATACATAACAATGACAGATAAAATTTTAAAAGAGAAGCACTCTAGGATAAATGTTTGGGGCCAGAAATAAGACAGGAATGCAACATTGTAGATGATACAGAAGGTACAGCCTGCTGAGCGCTGGAGCCCTAAGCAGGCAAGGTACCTGGGAGCTTGGCTTTTTTTTTTTTTTTTTACAGGTAAGGGGACTAAAAATATTTCATGTGAGATGGAGAACTGGCTCCAATCCCTCTGCTTAAAGTCAGGTGTTGAGATGTAGATCCCCTGGTGGGGAAATAAGGATGAAATAAACTCTGACCTACTCCCTGGAGCACTGATTTATTTGGGGTTCTGGATCTCAAGAGGAGGCTGGACAAAGAACACAGAATCAATCAAGGTTGCTGCTGGCTTTTGTCTGGGCCTAGGAGTTCTCTACCATTACCAAAGAATAGAATCTGTAGAAAATAGATACCATTCAAACACAAAGAAAAAAAAGCTAGAATAGTTATATTAATATTACACAAGGCAGAATTCAGAAGAAGGAATATTAGCAAGAAAAAAGAAAGATATGATGATAAAGGAATCAATTCATTAAACAAGAAATCCAGGGGCACCTGGGTGGCTCAGTCAGTTAAGCATCTGACTCTTGATCTCAGCTCAGGTCTTGATCTCAGGGTCATGAGTTCAAGCCCCATGTTGGGCTCCACTCTGGGCATGGAAGCCTACTTTAAAAAAAAAGAAAGAAAGAAGAAATCCAAATATGTATGCATCTAATAACAGAGCTCTAAAACATATAAGAAAAACTGATAGAGTTAAAAGGAAAAATAGACTAAACCACAATTATATTTGGACATTTTGACACCCATTCATTAACTGATAGACAAAAAAAATCAGTAAGGATATAAAACTCTTAACACTATCAACCAACCTGTCCTAATTGGTATTTCTGAAAGAGTCTACCCAACAACAGAATAAACATTTTTGAGTTTATATGGAACATTACCAAAATATACTGTATTCTGGTCATAAAACAAGTCTCAATAAATCTGAAAAGGATTGAAATAATACAGATATGTTCTCTGACCAAAACAGAACTCATCTAGAAATCAAGAACAGAAAATTATGAAAAAAATCCAAATATTTGGAAATTAAACCATATATTCCTAATTTACCAATGGGTCAAATAAAAAAATCACAAGGGAATTAGAAAATATTTTGCACTGAATCAAAATGAAAATACAATATTTTAAAATTTGTGGTATGCAACTAAAGCATTGCTTAGAGAGAAATGTATACCATTAGCTATTTATATTAGGAAACAACAAAGGTCTAAAATCAGTGATCTAAATGTGTACCTAAAGGAACTAAAAAGAGGAGCAAATCAATCTTAATAACAAGTAAAAATGAAAGCAGAAACATCAATGACATAGAAAGTGGAAAAAAATAAAATCAACAGGAGCACCTGGGTGGCTCAGTCAGTTGAGTGACTGACTCTTCATTTTGGCTTGGGTCATGATCCCCAGGTCGTGGGACTGAGCCCTCTGTCAGGCTCTGTGCTTGGCAGGGATTCTGCTTGGGATTCTCTCTCTTCCTCTCCCTCTGCCCCTCCCCCCCACTCATGTGCCCTCTCTCTCTCTCAAATAAATCTTTTAAAAAATAAAATCAATAAAACCCAAAGTAGATTCTTTGAAGTGTTTTTTTAATTGAACAACTCTAGACAAACTTGCCAGAAAAAAGAAAAAAGACACAAATTGCCAAAATCAGGAATGAAAGAAGAGACATCACTACAGAGCCTACAGACAAAGAAAGAATATTAAAAGAATACTGTGACCAATTCCTTCCAACTTTTTAAATTGTGGTAAAATACATGAAATTTACTATCTTAATCATTTGTGAGTCTCCAGCTCAGTCATATTTGACTATATTTATAATATTGTACAACCATCACCATCATTCATCTACAGAACTCTTTTCATTTTTTTTAAAGATTTTTTTTTTTTTTTAATTTTTAAATAATCTCTACACCCAGCATGCGGCTGGAACTCACAATCCCAAGATCAAGAGTCACACTCTCCAACTGAGCCAGCCAGGCACCCCTCTTTTCATCTTATAAAACTGAAACTCTATATGCATTAAATGATAACTCCCCATTTCCCATCCCTTACCCTCTAGCAAACACCCTTTTACTTCTGTCTCTATGATTTTGGCTACTCTAACTACCTCATATAAGTGAAATCATACAACATTTGCTTATTGTGACTTGCTTATTTCATCTAGCATAATGTCCTCAAGGTTCATCCATGTTGTAGTGTATGTCAAAATTTCCTTCCTTTTTAAGGCTGAATATTCCATTGCACATATATACCACATTTTACTTTTTTTTTTTTTTAAGTTTCTTTTTTAATTACAGTTAACAGTGTTATATTAATTTCAGGTATACAATATAGTGATTTGGCAATTCCATACATGACCAGTGCTCATCACAAGTGCACTCCTTAATCCCCACCACCTATTTAATCCATCCCCCCAATACACCACATTTTTCTTATTAATCCATCCACCAGTGGACATCTGGGGTCCTGTCACATTTTTAGATACTGTGAACAATGCTCCTGTGAAAATGGGTGTATAAATATCTCTTTGAGACCCTGATTTCATTCTTTTGAGTATACACCCAGAAATAAAATTACTGGATCATATGGCAATTCTATTTTAAATTTTTTGAGGAACTGCTATCCTGTTTTCACAATGGCTGTACCATTTTACATTCCTACCAAAAATGCACAAGTGTTTTAATTTCCCCACATCCCTGCCAACACTTAATTTCTTTTTTCTTTTAAAGATTTATTTATTTGAGGGGGGCACAGAGGGAAAGGGAGAGTGAGTCTTAAGCAGACTCCATACTGAGCACAGAGCCCAACATGGGGCTTGACCTCATGACCCTGAGATCACAACCTGAGCTGAAACCAAGAGTCAGACACTTAACCAGCTGTGCCACCCAGGCGCCCCTTTCTTAATAGCCATTCTAATGAGTGTGAGGTGGTATCTGTTGTATTTTGCTTTGCATTTTATCAACAATTTTATGCTAATAAATTCAACAACTTGGTGAAATGGACAAATTCCTTGAAAGACCTTGTATTACTCTGCTAGGACTGCCATAACAAAGTACCAAGACTGGATGTCTTAAACAATATAAGTTTTATTTTTTCATAATTCTGGAGACTAGAAGTTCAAGATCAAGGTGTCAACAGGGTTGGTTTTTTCTGAGGCCTCTCTCCTTGGCTTGTAGATGGCTACCTTCTCTCTGTGTCTTCAAAAGGTCTTCATCTATTCCTGTGTCTTGATCTTTTTTTTTTTTTTTTTAAGATTTGTTTATTTGAGAGAGAGAGAGCATGCACAAGGGAGAGGGAATCCCAAGCAGACTCCCAGGTGAGCTTGAGCCTAACACGGAGCTTGATCCCAGGACCCCTAGATCACGACCTGAGCTGAAACCAAGAGTGGGTCTTTCAACTGACTGTGCCACCCAGGCACTCCCTAATCTCCTCTTCTTATAAGGACACCAGTCATATTTGATTAGGGCCCAACCTAATGTCTTATTTTAACTTAATTACCTCATCAAAGGCCAGATCTCTAAATATAGTCACATTCTGAAGTACTGAGGGTTAGGACTTCCACATTTTAATTTGGGGGGAACACAATTCAGCCCATAACAAACTACCAAAACTCACTCAAGAGAAAACAGATAATGTGAGTAGCCCTAAATTTATTAAAGAAATTGAATTCATGGGGCACCTGGGTGGCTCAGTTAAGCGCCCAACTCTTGGTTTCTGCTCAGGTCATTATCTCAGGATCTTGAGATGGAGCCCCGCATCAGGCTCTGTGCTCAGTGTGGTGTCTGCTTTGGGATTCTCTCTCTCCTTCTCCCTCTGCCCCTCCCCCTATCCTCGCTCTCTCTCAAATAAATGAAATCTTTAAAAAACAAAAAAGAGGGGCACCTGGGTGGCTCAGTCGTTAAGCGTCTGCCTTCGGCTCAGGTCATGATCCCAGGGTCCTGGGATCGAGTCCCACATCGGGCTCCCTGCTCTGCGGGAAGCCTGCTTCTCCCTCTCCCACTCCCCCTGCTTGTGTTCCTGCTCTTGCTATGTCTCTCTCTGTCAAAAAAATAATCTTTAAAAAAAAAAAAAAGAAATTGAATTCATAGCTTAAAACCTTTCCACAGAAACAAACAAACAAAAAAAAACTTCAAGCCCAATTGTCTTCACTGGTTAATTCATTTAAAGAAGAATTAATGCCATTCCTGTGGTGTGATTCAAAGCATACCCCAATAAGCTGTTTCTGAGGCTAATGGAACTTAACATACTGTTCTCCCAACTTCAGGCTGATGGTTCCTTTAAGGTGCCCCACCCCAACCCTGTGGCCTGTATTTCTAGGTCTGCTCCATGGAAGGTTCACCTCTCCCAGTTCTCCTATAGGACTCTTCTTCCTTTGAATACCACCTCTTCCAGGAAGCCTTCCTTGACTCCCACAACCCTCTGCACTTACCTCCAACATAACTCTTTTACCCAGGCCCCAGTGTCCAGCACAGAGAAAGTACTCTAAGAAGCGATAAATGAATAAACGCTTTGCAGAAAGCAAAACATCCTTCCTCTGCTGCAGCTTCCCCAGCATCTTTGTGGGGAAGCAAAACCAACAAAAGGCTAAACAGTGGACATGCCAACAGATTTTGCAAACATTGCCTAGTGCTCAAAAGAAAATCTGTCCAATGGAGACAGATATTTTACCCTCTACATGCTTAGTTTTTTTCTTCCTCCCCATTCCCTATCCTCTCTAAACCATATGCCTCTTCCCCAATTTTACAACATGAAATGAAAACAGAAAAACCTCTCTTAAGCATTTTTTTATTTCTCTGTTATTTGGTTTTCTACTTTGGTACACATGAGCTGCGGCTATATTTCACACAGAAGCTGACATATCTCATTATGACACGCCCCATAAAACAGAGCACATATAAATCACCTGGCAGGGTTTTGCTTCACCTAGTTGTTATTGCTAAAATCTTTATTTCTAAGAGCACAAAAGGGAACATTCCTTGAATCTACAGATGAACAAGGACAGGGTAAGCAGCAGCCAGATCTGCCAGGATGGGAGAGAGGGACCAAAGACATGGGTTCCCTCGTGGTTGTCCACAGAGACACGAACAGCACAGATGAAGAAGCCCAACAAAAATTTCAGAAAGACCAGGGCCAGTGGGGAAACACTCCCGGATTACAGCCCATCTATCAGACCCCTCTGGCTTGCTCAGTCCTAATAGACTGTGACATAAACACGATTGCCCAAGGTGGCCTAATACCGAAGCCAGCAGTGCCTATTCTTTGGTCTTAATTCCTTTTGTGAGTATTGTTTTATCCTGGAGCTCTACACAGCCCCTCTCCTGGGCAGGAGCACTATCCATCCCTCCCCTTGCCAGCCCCCATGTCCCCAGCCAGTCCCACATCAAGACCCAGCCAGGCCTTGCCAGCTCTAAAATGTCTTGCCCTCAAAGGCCTGGAGATTAAAGGCAGAATCCAAAAACTTCTTCAGAGAAACCAGGTGTGTGTTCCTGTTTCCTGTGGCTGGTGCAGCCGCTGGGTCACGGCCAACGTACCTGGGGGAGAAGAGACAAGTTAAGGGGAGGTCTGGGCCTGGCCTAGCCACTACCCCAGGACTGCATCGGGTCTAATCCTGATCATCATCCTGCCCTATAGAAGAAGAGCCTGAGGCTCCAAGAGGCTAAGTGGCCTAAGATCAAAGAAGGTTCTCTCATTCAGTTCTGGCTTCAGAACAAAAACAAAGGTTTACTCTCCATAAGGCGGAACTGACGGGGTCCCTGATCTCTCATCAACAGTCACAAAGCCAGCAAGGACTATGGGACCCCTCCCCTCAATTTCCAGTGTGGTCCAGAGAAGGGCAGTAACCAGTTCTGGCTCACACAGCCAATGGGGAAGGCAGAGCCAGGATTGGGCTTCACGCCCCCAGAGTCCCTTGAGCCCAGAGGAAGTAAGGCGTAGGTGGCAGATACCCCCCACCCAGCCCTGTACCATATGGGCCGCGCCCGGCTCAGGATGGTCATGAAGCGTGGGCTGATGTAGTCATAGTAGCCCATGTTCTTGTGCTCTTCCTGACACCACACCAGCTCTGCGCCTGGGTACTTCTCTGCCTCTTGCTTGATCAAGTCGAAGGGGAATGGAGAGATCTGGGGCAGGCAGGGAGAGAGCGGAGTACAGCCAGGGGAAGGGGGCGTGCCCACGGCCAGCGCCCTAAGACAGTAGCCTCAGCATTGTGAGGCCCTTGTGAGGCCCAGTCCTGCCCCTGACGGGCATGCTGCCCAAAACCAGGGGGCTGCCAATTGGACCCCATCCATTACCCTGACTGGGCAAGGGGCTAGAGTGCACCTGTTCCAGGCGGGTGATGGCCACTTGCTCCTCCAGGCCCTGGCTGCTCCGCTCCTTCACCAGGTCATAGTACACCTTTCCGGTGCAGAAGATTAGCCGCCGTACCCGCTCAGGAGCCTGCGTCGCAGCCCCATCCTCAGGAATCACCCGCTGGAAGCTGGTCCCTGGAGGTCCCACAGGACATTGGCAGGGGCATCAGCTCCCAGAGGAACAATAACTTGGCCAGAACAGCTTGAGAACCAGGCCTACATCCCTGGGCCCCGAGGCTCTCCCTGGCCACTGAGACTAATCCCAGGTTTGGATCTGTGGCTGCAGGGGGCACCTCTTGAGACAAACCATGGAGCAGGGGACAGCTGACACCCTCAGACATCACACGGAGAGGGGTAGAGACAGGCTGGAGCCAAGGGCACGGCCCCGGGAACATGAACATTTAAGGTGACAGGCTGGGGGTGGGGGGGCACGTATGCTGGGGAGAGCCCTTGGAGGGGACAGAGAAGGTGACATCAAGTCCCCATCTGATGGCATCGATGTCTATCCCAAACCTGCTCCCCATCCAGTCACGCTCACCTCCCACATGCGCTCCCCAGCCACCAGATCACCAAGCTAGAAGGTGAGTCTGGGGGGTTGCTGCACATTCGTCCCTCCCTCCCTCAGCCCTGCTGTTGTCTGGGGGGCTGCTGCACATTCGTCCCTCCCCAAGTCCCCATCTTCCTGTACATTTTTCCTTCCTGGGCACACACCATGTGCCAGACACCAAGGCAACCATGCTGCAGAGAACCTCTGAGTCAAGCCACTCTAGTGTCCCCCAATCTCTGGTGAGGACTGAAGGACAGAGGGTAACTGGCTGCCAGTCCCCAGCAGAGGAAAGCAAGCACCGGGTGCTCAGGCCAGGCGGTCCACAACGTCAATGCCAGGGCTCTGAACCACCGGCTCGGTCATCTGCCCACACCCGAGGGCATGCCCACACATATACAAGTGAAAAACACCTGTCCACGCTGCCGAGTCCCTTCCTGGCCAGCACCTGCCACTCTCCCTACTACCCAGGACTGTGTTCCCAGACGGCTCTGCTCTGGCGAGCCTCAGGGCCCCACCTCAGCCCCTCCCTGATCCTCCCTGGATCACAGCTCAATTCAAACACCTGGTCCTTCAGATACTTTATCTGACCCTCAACTCCTAGGTATAGGAGTCTGAAAGTTCTTGGAGGAGCGGTGGGTCCCCAGGGCCAGCAATGTCTATTTGGTTCAGGAGTAAAAAAAAAATCTGAATAAGTAAATGAACCATACTCAGTGCCCTGCCATCCTAGGCAGGCCTGCACCAGGCCTCCCTCCTCTCAGCTCCCCCAGCACAGCCGGGTGGGCCCGGCTGCTTGGCCCAAGTGAGCCAAGCCGGACCTCGTCAGGTGGCTACCATGCTAACCTCCCAACCTGGCCGCTGGTGGGGACAGAGCCCGGAGCTGCGACAGAAGCGAGGACAAGAGTCCGAGGAGCAGAGGGCCACGGGCCACCAGGCACCCCCCCCGCCCCATCAGCCACCTCCCCGGCACACTTAGGCACTTACCAGATACCATTTGGTCGAAGCTGGACTTGGCCTCTGGGTGCCTCAGCAGAGATTTGGGTGTGAAGATGATCAGCTGGAAGGGAAACATGTGCCCATCTGGCCCGAGCCCCCGCCCCTGGGCCTGGCACTGCCGAGGCAGTGAGCAGGGCGGGCAGCTCACCGGCTTCCGGAAGGGCAGCAGGACCTGGCGGCGCAGCACGTGGAAATAGCTGGCTGGTGTGGAGCAGTTGACGACAATCCAGTTGCAGTCGTAGAGCTGGCTCACTTCGAAGTCCTCCGTGAACACCTGGGGGGCCGGGGTATGGCTGGGAGGCGGCTCACCTATGGCACCCATGCCCCGGCCCGGCCCCAGGGGAGGGAGCACTTACGGGATATGCATCGGAGTCATCATTGCTCATCTGCAGGAACCTCTCAGGCCTTGCTGAGGAGTGCTCTGGGCCCTGAAATCAAGTGCCAGATGGCATGGCCTGGCCTAAGTGCAGGGACCCAGGGCACAGGGGAAAGTCTGGGTGGCTTCTTAGAGGAGGTGCCCTCTCTCTCTGGAGCCTGAACCACAGTAAAGAACCAGGAATGTGGGAGAAGAGGAGAGGGAGGATGTCTTCAGAGGAGGGTCTAGTCAGAGCCAGCACATGTGAACGTGTGGGACAGGAAGAACAGGTAAAAAGGCCAAGGTGAGGTGCTTCTTCCAGAATGTTCTGGAATTGGCAGTTGCCATTTACTGAGTACGTGCTGTGTGTCAGGCACAGTTCTATGGACCCCATACACATTATTCACTAACCTTGAAAGCAGCCCCATGGTGTAGACATGTTTCCTCACTTTACAGACGAAGGTGAGTTGCAAAGAGATTAGGAACAACCCCATGGTCACCCAGCCACAAGGGGCAGATTCGAACCCATGACTGACTCCTACTCCTGTTCTCACCCACGTGGGCGGCTCTGCTCGATGACAGCAGCAGGACAACACCACAATGACCTCCAAGGTGGCCCCCCATGGGACGAAGATGATCTGTCCCACAGCCCACAGGCACCAGTCAGGCTGCCCCACCCTCCCCACCCAGCCTGGCTCAAGCTCCACCCTGTGCCTTTCCAGCTACCTGCCCTTGGGCAGGTCCCTCCACCTCTTTCCTCATGTGTGAAGTGGGAAACAGGACCGGCCGCCCAGTCCGGTTGTGAGCATTCCACAGGATGACACAGGCTATGCTGCTCAGCGCCGCGCATCCTGGCTCCGACAGCAGAGTGATCAGTCCCTGACTGGATGACCAGTCCAAGCGGCACAGGCCCGCAGGGACATGCACGGCAGCCCAATCATCCGGGGGGGGGGGGCGGGGGAAGGCCCTGCCCCCGGTCACAGAACCAGGCTGGAGGCCGCATGCACCCTGCTCCTGGCTGCCCCTGCAGCCCGCACGGCCCCACGCGTCCCCTACCTGGGCGGGCTGCACAACCACCGGGGGGTCTCGAGGGCCCTGCTCCTGCCCTCCCGCCCCCACTGGCCTGCGCGCCCTCCGTGCTCCCTCTGTGCCGCCGCTCGGCAGAAGACCAGAGGACAGGCCGTACTACACGGCGTTACGTTCGGATCCCAGCTTCTAGCCGTGTGACTTCAGGCAAGCCCGTCTACTTCTCTGCCTCAGCTTCCCTCATCTGGGAAGTGGGAACAAGAGCTACTTCATTAATTCGCTGTCAGGACTGGAAGAGCTCACAGAGAGGGTGTGACACAGAGCAAACCCTCAGACGTGCCGGCTGCTTCCATCGCTCGTGACAGCCGTGCCACCCAGCGGCGGCACACGTACGCGGGCCCCACCCTGCGCAGACCCGTGTGTTCCGGGGGCCTGGACGGAAAACAGCGCCCAACCCTGCAAGCAGCCAAGGGCCCACCCACCCTCTCCCAGGCGTGCCAGGGCCTTCCGAGCCCCCGGGCACCACGTGGCCCTCACCATGCCCTCCATGCCGTGGGGCAGCAGCAGGACGATGCCGTTGTGCCGCACCCACTTGGCCTGGCCGGTGCTGATGAACTGGTCGATGATGCACTGGGCCATGTTGTGGAAGTCACCAAACTGAGCCTCCCAGAGGACCAGGGCATTGGGGCTGGCCATGGCATAGCCCAACTCAAAGCCTAAACAGAACACACAGAGACAGAGCCCGCCGCACATTGTCACCAAGTGGCAGCGGCTCCAGTCAAACCCAGCCCTTGTTCATACACTCTCCGTGTCCCCAGCCATCCTTCCCAGCAGGCCAGCAAGAGCCAGGGGACTCCTTGTGGCCCAAAGGCCAGAATCTCCCTTCCTGGAAGCTCACAATATGCTCAGAGATGCCACCCTCAGCCCTAACCTCACATATGGCCAGCTTCAGCCTTATCTAGACCAGAAGCCAAGTCCAAAGATACCCCGGGGAGGCAGCAGGCATCATCTGCCAAGAGGAACGCCCCAAAATATGTGCAGTGCTGCTAAGTGGAAGGGATGGGGTGGGGGGCTGCTCGCTGCAGGGTTCCTGCTTCTCGGAGGAGGCAGTAAGGGAGGAAGCAGGCCAGCTAAAGGTCAAGCCAAGGAAGAAAGAGTACAGAGGACACAGTCCTGGGAGCCCAGAGCCTCGGGAGGGGCTCTTGAGATAAGAGCGGCTGGGTGGTCATGGTCAAAACAATAAAGATAGGACAGCTTGGGATGCAAGACCCTCTCTGGTCCCCAGGTATCGCAGGGTCTGCCTGACCTGCAGGCAGAGTTCTGACCCACCCAGGACTCCATACTCTGAGAGGGAGCTGTTGCACACAGTGTAGGGGGCCTGGTCAGGCCAAAGGTGGTTCATGGGGACACACGTCCTCCGGTCAACTTCCTGGTCATGGAGAACGTGGTGCCGGTGACTGGAGAGAGACAGATGGGGAAGGGATGGAGGGCAGGTGGATTACCACCTGTTCACCCAGAGCAGGTGGGCCAGGTAGCAGGAGACAGGCAAGCCTCTGTCACGGTGCCAGGAAACCTGACTGAATTCCAGACGATGGTGACACCAAGAAGGCCCTGGGAAGCCAGAGCAATCTGGTGTCTCTTCCAGGTAGCCTCCCTTCCCATCCCAGTGGTAATCCCACGGGGTCAGAGAGGTGGCCAAGCAGTCTTCTGATGGCTTGACCCAAGGGCAGGGGCTGGAGATGCTGAGGGGGTTACCTGTGACAACCTCAGCCAGCTAAGGGCTCCCCAGACACGGGCCAGGAAGAGGAAGAGCCGGCTCCACCCCAGAGCTCTTGGGCGGATTCTGGGAGACCCCACACACAGGTAAGCTCTCAGAAATCCCGTGGGGTGTACGAGGACAAGGCTAATGCCCATGGGGCCCCAGGGCCCAGAGACCACTCTCCCATCCTCACCTGAACGTGCCCCTCTCCACATCCTGCCCACTGAGCCGCACGTGGATGCCCTCCTTGAGCAAGGAGCCGAAGGCCATGTACTCCGCCAGTGCCCAGTCCACCGTCCGTGTCTTGGTCATGTCCGCACGGCCCCGCAGGATTCGAGAGAGGCCTGTAGGAATGAACAGCCGGCCTGAGGGATGCAGGGGCTTGGCCACCCCAGTGGGGACAGCCATCGCACCAGGGCCCTAACCCAGGTGTGTATGTACTCAGTGTACACCGCTCCCACAGAGCAGGGCCTTAGCAGGCCACAGGAGACCCAGTGCCGGGCAGCCCTCCTCCGGCACCCCCACTCCATGAGCAGGCCTGAGCCCACCATCGCCCCAACTTCCCTCCCTTCGGGAAGAAGGAGCAGGCGTCACTAAGTGAGCATCTGCCACATGCAGACACTGTGTGCACTGAGTCAGGAACATTCCTCACGGGTCACCTGCCAGAGTGGTGCTGACTGTCCCCACTCTCCAGATGAGGAGACTGAGGCTCAGAAGAGGGAACGGATTTACGCATGACCACACCACTGTAACGATGTTTGGATCTGAGCCCAGGCACCCAGCCCAAGCAGGGCTCCTGCTGGCCCACAGGCCCCATGTGACGAGCACACCGAGCAGGCAGGCCAAGAGCCCGGGCCACCGTGCACACTGTGGAGGAATCCCACAGGCTGGTCGGAGCATGGCAGGCATCCACACCACCGTGGGGGCCCTCCAGGCTGCCCAGCCAAGAGGTATAGCCAGCAGCCACCTACTAGCCTAGGTTCACCAAGGAGCGGCAGGCTCGCCCTCTCTCATCCATCCAGACCACCAGGAGGCCCAGCACTCCTGCCCCTTCCCAACATTCCAGACCCAACCAGCCCCTCCACGGAAGCCCTTGCTTCCCTGCTCTCCTTCTGTTTGACCCACACGCAACCCCAGCAAAGGCACTGCGAAAATCCAAGGTGCCCAACATAAGCCTTGGCCACTGGCACCCGGAAGGGGGCAGGGCTTCCCAACCTGCCCGCCCTGAGAGGAACTATTATCACGGGCACCTCACAAGAGCGCCAAAGAGGCTCCAAGAGCTCAGCTGACCTGCCAAGCCCCAAGTGGGGATGCAAACGTGGCTCCGCAGCCCCTGAGCACCATCTCCCACAGGGCACGTGCTAGAGCCTGCACAGCAACCTTACCACTGTGGATCTTAAAGTCCTCCACGGGCACAGAGCTAGCCACTTCGCCAATGTGGGTCAGCACGTCCTCGGGAATGCCTGTGGCTGGGCATGTCATGCTCTTGGGCTCCCCGTCCACATTGAAGAAGCCTGAGAGGGCAGAGACTCTGTGTGCTTCTGGGTGGCGGTCAGGCCTCAGATCCCCTGGTCAGCCTACCTTCCCAGAATTCAGGGGCCCACCTCTTCCTTAACCCCACCTGCACTCAAACCCTGACCCACCCTCGGGACCTGTGACAGCTGACAGCCACATCTTCCCCTGGGCCCCTGTGGGGACTGCTCCCTGGGCCCAGGGTCACAGCCATCTAGCTCCATCCCACAGAGGCCCTCTGAGCACCCCTCCCCCAGGCTCTCTCCACTCTGGAGTGCACCTGCTTTGGCTCAGCTCTCCCTTTCCGGAGAACAGCTGGTTGCATATGCGCCCAGGGCAATGCCATCTCTCCTGTACCCCGGCCCATCCCCACCTGCAGGAATTAGCGCCCCCAGCCTCAGGAGTCTCAGGGATGGAGCCTGCAGCCTCTGGGCTGGGCCACGACTGCCCTCACCCAGGACCACTGCAGTCCTGGTCCCAGGCCCAGGTCAATCACTCTCAGCCACACACCACTCACTCACCAGGCCAGGGGGAGTCCAGCCAGTGCTTTATATGCAGGATCTTTTTATCCTTGGACCTGCCATATGCCTCCTCACAGATCCGGTCATATTTGGCGATTTCTTCCTGAAATCAGGGTGAATGCAAGAATTGAGGCAGTGATGGCTGGATAACCAAAAGCTGGATCAACATGGACTCGTAAGCCCTGGTCCCCTTCACCACACTACATTCTAGAACTGTCTGTCTACTGGCCCGCAGGGACCCTGTGCCCAGGGGCCAAAGTCTCAGAGTTAAGGGGGATCCCTCCTGCTCAGCAAGGGACTTGCTGGAGGCTCAGAAAAGACTCACAGTGCTTGCTCTCAGAGCTCCTTCAAAGCAGGAGGACCAATGCATCCACAGATAACTGTGGGGACAAACCCAGTTCAGGGCTGCCTCCTGCAGGAAGCCTTCCTGGACTCCTGCCTGAGGCTGAGCTTCCCCCACATGGCAGCATTCACTGTCCCACCAGGCTGTAAATGTCTTTGGCTCTCTGTCCCCCTTGACAACGAGGGGCTGCTGGGGACAAAGACCATATTGGCTATTTCTTGAAATCACTGCCAACATCAGCAACTACCCCAGGATCCCGGCTCTGCCAGAGGCTTATCTCAGGCATCCATGCAGCCCGCCTGCCCACCTCGAACTCTTGCAGGGTGACTGTGCCCTCAGCAATGAGCTTGTCCGCGTACTTCTTCAGCACAGGCACCTGTCTGTGGATCTGCTTGTACATGAGCGGCTGCGTGAACATGGGCTCGTCCATCTCGTTGTGGCCACGCCGGCGGTAACAGACCTGCAAGGACAGTGTGGGGAGGGGCTCAGTCCCTGCCCCCAGGCTGTGCAGGCCTAGTCCTTGCACAATAGGGCGCGGGGGCGGGGGGGGGAGGCCGGCAGGACATGCCCTTCCAGGCCCCTGAAAGCCCCCCACTACCATGTATCACCGAAAGCCCCACCTCCCAGCCTTTGCAGAGACTCTCTTGGTGGCACTAAACCTTCCAGCCAGAAAGCACTCCCAGCCCTCAGTGCCAAAGACACTGCAGACCTAGCCCACTCGGTCACAGCCACCCCCACCCTGGTCTCAGCCCCAAACCCACCAAGTCCACCACCACATCTTTATTGAATGTGTTCCTCCACTCGGCTGCCACACTGCACACGTATATCACGGCCTCTGGGTCATCCGCGTTCACGTGGAAGATAGGTGCGTTGACCACACGGGCCACATCGGTGGGGTACGGTGAGGAGCGGGCCATGCGGGGGTCTGTGGTGAAGCCAATCTGCAGAAGCAGGGGGAATGGACAGTGCCTCTGGAGAGCTAGACAGGCACCGCCTGCCTGGGAGACTGGTGGGTCCAGGAAATCGGGGGGATCTTTGCCTTGAGGTCCGTTAGGTGTGACCAGGAGGGACATGGCACAGGAAGGGAAAAGAGTAAATGATCCCTCAATCGGGGCCTACAGCAGGTCCTACAGCGATGGCAGCAACACCGAGGTAGCCTGCCTGCTTTTTTCCCATTTCATGCGGTGGCAGGTAGAGCGCAGGCCTGGCTAACCGCCAGCCCCGTCAGCTGCTATGTGTGCAATGCTAAGACAGGTACTCTAATCCCCAAAGCCTCAGTTTCCTCATCTGTTCAAGGGCTCATTAAATACTACTTCACAAGGTTATTCTGTGAAAATTAAATGACTTCATGCAAATAAGGCAATTAACCCAGGGTTTTATAGGCTCAGAAGAGCTATTAGTAAGCACAGCTGCCTGAGGAGCAAAGGCCTATGACCATTGTGTTCTCAGACTGGTTCCTAGAGAGCTAAAAGGAGCATCTGGTTTCATGCCCAGCCTCTGTGCTAGTTACATCTGTATGCCTTTGTCCTTACAACGTTCTCCATAGTGTGTGTGTGTGTGTGTGTGTGTATTTACATGTACACATATACATATAGACACAAACCAATTTCATAGAGCAGGCTGGGGAGAGCAGGGATCCTGCCTGAAGTCACACTGGGGAGTGGCAGAGCAGTGGGATTAAAACCAGGATCATCTCGGGGCACCTGGGTGGCTCAGTCGGTTAAGCGTCCGACTCTTAGTCTCGGCTCAGGTCATGGTCTCGGGATCCTGAGATCGAGCCCTGCCTTGGGCTCCACGCTCAGTGTGGTGTCTGCTTGTCCCTCTCCCTCTGCTCCTCCCCCCACTTGCTCTCATGCGCTCTCTCTCGAATAAATAAAATCTTAAAAAACAAAACAAAACAGGATCATCTCAAAAAAAACCCAAAAACAAAAAACTAGGATCATCTCACACTTCCCCCCAAAAGTGCTACCTAGAATTCAGGAATGGGGGACACTGACGAGGCCCGCCAGGCAGCCCAGGTCCTCACCTGGTTGTTGACAACCACATGCACAGTACCATTGGTGGTATAAGAGGGCAGGTCACTCAGGTGGAAGGTCTCATACACCACACCTTGGCCAGCGAAGGCAGCATCCCCATGAACCAGGATGGACATGACCTGCAGGGCCGGATGTGAGTCAGGAGGAGTCTGAGCCTGTGCAGCCCAGCACTGTGTCCTACAGTACTAAGATCCAAGCCCTATTCCTCCGAGCCCACCCCTCAGAACCCACTCCTCACAGCCCAGTCCTGCCAGCCCACCCCTCAGAGCTCAGTCCTCACAGCCCACCCCTCAGAGCCCAGTCTCTCAGAGACCATTACTCTCTCAGAGTTCAGCACTCGGAGCCCAGCCCTCAGGGCGCACCCCTTAGGAACCAGGTGTGTTCACCTTCTTGCCCTGGGCATCCCCTCGGTAGAACTGTTCTGCCTTCGTCTTTCCCTGCACCACAGGGTCCACGGCTTCCAGGTGGGAGGGGTTGGCCACGAGGGACAAAGTGATATTTCTGTTGGTGACCCGGTTGATCCTCTCATGGTACATGCCGAGGTGATATTTGACGTCTCCAGAGCCCTGAAGGTTGAGGCAGGCTGTGAGGAACCCAGCCCTCCCACCGCAGACAGGAAGACAAGTAGACATGCAAGCCCACAGTGGGGCTGGGACATTTCCTGGATTCTGCTCCCTGGGAAGGCTGTGCTATTCCTGACCGACACCCTACCCCTCCTTGAGAAAGGCAGGCAGGTTCCCCTGGGCCTGGGTTCAGGGGCCAGACAAGCTCCCTCATCAGAGCCCCTCCGCACTGTCAACTACCATCCTCAGCATTAATGACAGTGCAAGCAGAGAAATGAAGGTGCTGGTAAGAACAATGGCGTGGCCTCTGGGCAAATACTGGAGCTGAACCCCTACCTAATTCCTTACACCAAATAACCAATAATGTATACATGACAGATGAAGCCATAGCATAGCAGAGAAAAACATCGTATTTTATATGATCTTGGAGTAAGGAAGGCCCTTCCAAACAATGTACAGAGCTCAGAAGCCATAAAAGATAAGGCAGCTAAAATTTAATAAATCTGCTGAGGGCGGGGTAGCAAATCCATGCACAGTGTTAGGGGGGAAAGAATCAAGCTGAGAAAAATATTTATAAGACAACCGCAGGCAAAGGGCTAGCGCCCTCAATATATAAGACACTCTTACAAATCAGTAAGACAAAGCCCCAAATCCCATAGAAAAATGAGCAAAAGCCATGAAAAGGAATTTACAGAAAAAGAAATATACATGGCTTAAAAACATGTGAAAAGATACTCAACTTCATAACAAAGCAATATGTTAAAATGCAATCATTTTTGCACCTATCATATTGACAAAGACAGGAAGATTTGACAGAGTATGGAAGGACAAAGCCTGGGACCTTCGCACCTGCTGGGGGTGGGCCTACTGGTGTCTTCAAGCTCTATGGGGGGACGTTAGTCTGGCTACTGCATTTCTCAGACACCATCTAACAATGTCCTCACACACGTGTGCAAAGAAACTCATTCAGCAACTTAACACCCATCAACTGGCGAGGCGCAACCCAGGGGCCTGCTCGAAGCTCGGGGAGCTCCCGTGTGCTGCACGAAGCCGCGACAGCTCATTAAGTGAAAACAGCAAGGTGCCACGTGCTGTCACAAGCTGCCCCCCATCTCCCAGCCTGTACAAACAGGTCTGTCCCGGACGGATCTGTGGGTTGGGGCCTGTGTGGAACATTTCTGGAGGTACATACCTTAACACAAACACTGGCCACAGAGGAGCCTCTGAAGAGCAGGTGAGGGGTCTCAAGAAGGAAACTTAATCTCATCGGATACACTCTTTTTTTTAACAATGCTCATATTTTTTAATTTAAAAAAATTGTAAATACTTTTTAAAAAAATATCCTTTAACCAGACTTTACACAGTTTATACACATCATCTCTTTGATTCCTCACAACCATCCTGGGGGGCAGGGGTTTTCATCCCCACTTTACAGAAGAACAAACTGAGCCTGGGAGAGATGAAGGTGACATTAGAGCGAGTGCTCTGATCTCTGATAAGCAAAATGAATGGCATCTTGGGGAGATTCTGGGCTGGAAGCCAGCAGATGTGGATTCTAGTCCCTGCTTTGCCTAATGCACTGGATGACCTTGGAGCAGCCATTTAATGTGGTTCATTTTAACAAACCAGGCACCCGTCCTGGGTGCTGGAGCTTTGGGGATGAGGTCCCTGCCCTCATCCTGCTACCAGCCTAGAGAGGAAAACAGATACACACACATGTGCACAGGCTGGAGAAGGCCAGAAGGGAGATGGTACAGAGGGGAAAAGGGGTACAGGGGAGGAAGGGATGGGCTTGCTGCCTTGAGGACCAGGAGAGCCACCCAAAGGGGAGCCAGGCAGGGCTGTGAAAGAGGCAGAGAGCAGAGAGCAAGGCCGTCTGTGTTCAGGCCCAGTGTGGGTGACGGCATCAGGGTGTGAGGTGTGCTTAACATACGTGCAGACCAGGAACGGGCGTGTGAGCAGAGAAATGTTTCCTCTGCTCCTCACTGGGCGCAGGGAAGCTGTCCTGGCCTCCCAAGGCTGTCTTGGGCAAACAAATGAGTGAAGAGACCCTTCTGGGCTGGCAGTCAGGACCCTGGTACAGAGTCAGGCCACACAGCTAAAGTAAATGCCTTTAGGCCCTTCCCTGCACCTCTCCGGGCCTCAGCTTCCCTAGCTGAACATAAGGAGGCTGGTCCAGATTGCCTGAGGGCTCTCCCAGCTGTCAGAGATCATAGCACTCACTCTAAAACACCTTAGTGACCTCACACAAACATACCCATTTTCTTCCCACTTTTCTGCATATCCATCCATCTCCAGATCTGTTTGAGCCTAGATGCTTCTGGTCCAGTCCCTCCCTAGTGCACCTCCCAAATATCTGGGACCAGGGTTTGGCACCTACCTCGTCTGCCGCCTCCAGCTTGGGGTCAAACTGGCAGAATATCTGCTCCAGGTCCTTGCGGATCACGTTGGCCAGCACATTCAGCCTGCCCCTGGAGCCACAGGTGGTAGGACTCTCATCTGGCACAGAGGCCACCTCCCCCCAGAGCCCCAGCATCCCCACACTCCTGCCCACCTGGGCCTATCATATTAGCATGGGGGTCAGGGAAACCCTCCCCGTCAGGGGAACCCTCCCCATACAGTCCGAGGGAGGCCCAGTCCTCTCATTCTGTCTCAACCTACAAGGTATGTGAGTGGTTCTAGCTGGCCAACTCCCCCAGAAACCCCTGTACATCCCACTCAGATTCTGGAGGCCCTCATAAGCAGAAGTCACCCAGCCTCATGGCAGGATGCACACACCCCCACTCCCCCCAGCCACCCCTACATCCCTGCCCCACCCCATCTCCCTCCCCACCCCCAGAAGCTGAGCCTAACCCAGTACCTCAATCCCAATCTGCTAATGCATCAGAGCTGCTCAAACATGACTCCCAGCCCAGCCAGCAGGTCAGATCCTGACCTGATCCTAAGGTCAGGAGTTACCAGGGGACCTGTCCAGGGGAGCTGAGGTCTAAGGGTAGGGGTAGGAAAGCAGCCAGAGACCAGGGACTCTCTAGTCCGGCCTGGACTTCCCATCAGGATGCAGTTTATTCAGGGGTGGGCACCAGGCTGATCAGGGCACAGGGGAGGACTCAGAACTCACCCCCCCCATAGCCCACCAGCAGACACCAGCCGCAGGCCTGCACACACCCTGGCCCAACTTCCAGCTCCACGTAGCCCTGTGACAGAAGGGCAGCCCTCTTCCAGGTGGACCTCTCCTATGTTCTGGCGGGGGGGGCGGGGGGGGCGGGCAGAGCTATGAGGCCAAAGGAGCTAAATGAACAACCCTCAGCTCCTTTGGGCAAAGCCTTAAACCCTCCCCTTACCCCCAACTATGGAGGTCTGGCCTGGAACAGCCCTTACTCAGGCCAGAAGCCTGCCCAGCACCACCACATAGTCCCAGAACTGCCCCTGACTGCCCAGTGCCATCCTCCCCGAGAGATCCACTGAAGCCATGTGTGTGGGATCTCACACCACTGGGCCAGCTCTGCCTGACCCTCTGACGAGACACTGGGCATTTCTGGACCCCTGAGAGCAAGGAGCTGGGACAGACAAATCCCAGGCTCCTCGCAGGCTAGCCCACCGTATGGGGACCCTCTCACACTGCATCTGGACACCTCGACCACCCCTCATGTTAGTGCAGTCCAGGACTGGCTCACCTGTGAGCAGATGGAAATGGTCACAGGAAATGCTGGGGCTCTGCCTCCGAGACTGCTCAGCATGTCCTCTTACACCCTGTTCCACAGGACCTCTGGCCACCCTGACTCTGTCCCCAGGCTGTAGTCCTCACTAGGGCATAGGCTCCAGCTCAGAGGCTAGCACCCAGCTGCTAGGCCAGCCTTCCAAGTCTATCAAGGTCTCAGGGAAATGTGCAGTCAGCTGTGGCCAGGGGAAAAAACCCTCAGCTCACCTCCAGAGATCCCCCTCCGGGGGATGCCAACCCAAGGCCACCTGCCCAGGCCCTGCCCTCGCTTCCCTGGGACATGCTCCTCCACAGGAACCTCAAGAGGCACGATACACCCCTTTTCTGAAATTTTGACCCTCCTGGGGACAGTGGCAACATGGGGAGAGAGAAACTAAGTCTGAGCAAACACGGTTAGTCCCTGCCTCCATGTGCTTTTGGCCAAGTGCCTAACTCTGTGATGAGCAGGCCCTAGGGCCCAGGGACTGAGAACTTTCTAGGCTATCCTACCTCTATCCCCAGATTCCATCAAAACCCCTGCTCTGATTTTCATCCCCTCCCTTCCACCTCATTCTGCTGGGCCTAGAGAAGAGACAGGCTGTGGAGGAGCAAAAAGGGGGCCCACCTGTGTGGCATCCCCAGGATGACATTCTCGATCCCCATCTCACTGGATTTGTCGATTATGGTCTTGAGGGCGGGAATCATGACCTCACAGCCCTCCAGGCCAAATCGCTTCTCAGAGGACCACTTCCGGGCCAGGAAGTCTTCAAATCTGCTTGGGGAGAGGAGAAGGGAAAGGATGGAGAGGCTGGGGCTCACAGGGGGCCATTCATGAGGGCCAGAGCTGGATGCCCAGGACAGAGGAAGCAGCAAAGTCACCTCCCTCTGCATAATCAGGACCTGCTACCAATATCCACCACTAAGGAGCGTAGGTCAGAGGGAGGCTGGGCATCCTCCCAGCCTAACCAAAGACTTCTGCCTGCACCCAAACCCAGCTATCACCCTCACTTCCCCTCCCCCTGCTCCCAGCCCACCATCCTGCACACACACACTACGCAGGGCTCCCTCTCCACGCCCCAAAGACCCCCTCACCACTCAACTCACATTCCAGCCTGCACCTCACCACCAGGGATCCATTCTGCACCCAGCAGCTGAGCCCCATGCTCTTCCTGACCGCTGCAGCCCTGCTCTACCCAGTTTTAGATGACCAGTGGGCAGAGCCAGGTGGTACCCCACCTGCAGGGAGGCGCTGCTACACTTGCTCCATGTAGGGACATCTTCCTGTCCAAACATTCCCACAGCCACTTTCCATCACTTCTGCCCCTGCTGTCATGTTCTCCTGGAGGCCATGCCTGCCCACCTGCCCCCGTGCTGCTCCTACGGGCTTCCCGAGGCCAGGGGATGAGGCCCATCCAGTCTGCCCGTGGTCCTGGCTTCTCAGCCAGGGCCTGGAGCGGCCCCTCCAACCACGCCCGCCACCCAGGCTGGTGCTGAGGGCCTGACCTCATGGAGCGCACCAGCCGGGCCAGCAGGGTTCGCTTCTCCTCACTGGAGAACTGCATCACGCCAGGTGTCTCGAACTTCTGCCGGACCCACTGGCACTGCTCCACGTCATTGATGAACATGAACTCCAGGCCGATGTGCTGGCAATAGGTGCTCTGAGGGAACAGACAGGGACTCCACAAGGAGCCAGGAGGAGGGACAACTGTCCTGAAAAGGCAGCACCCTCCTTCCCTCTAGCACGCTCCAGAGAGTGCCAGCAGGGCTGCCTGACACACCCGCCCGTGCTCACCTCCAGGCGCCGAATGATCTCCCGCAGAGAGAGGGTATGTTCAGACCCCCCGATGAAGGTGGTCGTGGGCAGCTGGAACTCCTTATCTAGGTCAGCCTCCCGCAGGTCATAGAAAGCTGACGAGGCACACACAGCCCAGGCAGTAGAGGGGAGGGGAAAGGGGTGAGGGGTCAGGCCCTGGTGGGGCCCAGCAGTACCCCCGGACCTCCCACCAGTTCCAGCTAAAGGTCAAGGACTCTGTCCGCAGGGTGCAGGGAGGCTGAAAGTCAGAGCCCCGCCTGTACCAAAAGGTGGGGCTTGGGCAAGTCTCTCTAGCTTGCTGAGCATGGTGCGCCAGCTAGGGAAGATGGGGAGACAGCACAGTGAGGTAGATGGGCAAAGGTCAGAGGAAAGCCTCTAGGGCTGACTGCTGGGCCCCAGGCCCCAGAGGCCAGTCAGTCCCAGAGCCCCTCACTGGGCCCCAGGCACCAGCTGGCTCTGGGCCTGCCAGAGCATCAGGAACTCTCACCCAATTTATCGATGGTTGTGATTAAGTCTGAGGGCACAAAGGAGTCCAGGTCTGCGTCCAGAATGCCCAGGGGGTCCAGCTGGGCCACATGGTGGCCCCGGATCTGGGAGGAAGGGAAAAAGGTTGGGGCCAGGCTGGGACACAGATGGACAGACCCTCACCAAAAGCCACGTTCTGGGCCCTGGCCCCTCATCCTCCACTTCAGAACCTCAACTCTCCACACGTCTCCAGCACCCAGCCACTGCACAGTTGCCGAGGCCATGAGCACTAACGTGGCAGGAGCTCAACTCTGTTTAAAAGCACAGCACGCAGCTTTCAAAAATAAGGATGCACACACAAAAGGATTAACTGCAGTAGTACTGACAGTCACAAAATTCTAGAAACTTCCTAAATGTCCATCAATAGAAGTCTGGCATATGGATATGGGAAACCCACACACGGGAGTACTATAGAGCTGTAAATAAAAAGTCCCTATCTGCTGCAATGAGGCAATCTCCACAAAATACTGTTAAGCAAAAAAGCAAACTGCAGAAAAGTATGTGTGGCAAACTCTCCATTATCTAAGAAAGAGAAGATTCGAGTAAATACACACATTTGCATGTAATTGTATATATACAAATAAATATATGCATTAGAAGAATACATCATAAAACAAGAAAAACTATTATCTGTGGAAAAAGGACAAAATAGGGTAGAATGCCAGGGCTAGAAGCTATACTTTTAAGAAAACATTTTGCTTTGAAGATGTGATTTTGGAATCTTGTAAATATTTTATACCACTATAAAACAAAATTAAGTTTTAAAAATTAAAATAAAACAAAAACAAGTGAATTCATGTATCCATTTGGTCACATAACTACACAATCGACTAACAGAATATCCCCAAAAGGCAAACAGAACTCCAAGAAAATAATATTATAAATTCATTTTTATTAATGGTAGTGGTAGTACTCGAGTTATACTGTAAAACTGCACTGTGTAGACTGTGGGAAAATCAAGTTCGTCATTGTACTGATGTCTTTGGGAACTTCTACTTTTGGCATCTTTAAAAGAAGACAGTGACATAAGATTAATGAGGACAAGGACAAACCCTAAGTCCTGCGTCTGAAGTACGTGGAAGCATCATATAAACCCATAAATGTGTTATCTTTAAAAAAACAGTACATATTTCCTGGCTCTAACCACTAAAAGGGCCCAGAAGGCATGACCAGACCATAGCAGCCACACTCCCAGCACTCCCTGAAGAATTGGCAGGTCCAGGGCCGGGCAAAAACGCACAAGATGAACTCGGAGCATCCTGTCATACCAGAAAGCAAAGGGGCGCTCAAACTGCTGGGCAGGGAGTAAGGACACGTTCGGACAATGGGAAGGATGGTATCTGTAACAGATGAAAACTCATCAAATAGGTTTAAATTCATACATTCGTATCGGACCATCTTTGGAGGATACCTCACACTTTTGAAAATCAGCCAATAAAATGAAAAATCAAGCACTGATCCTGCCTTTCCTAAGCCATTTGCACCTCAGGATAAATGGGGTTAACAAAGTAAGTTTTTCCTGATGGAAGCATTTCAGGTAATAAACAAAGAAAGGTAGAAATAGACTATTATCACCCTTTTTACCACTCCTAATGAATTAATGTGTCCAGGAAATAATCATCCAGAGCTGCTAACTGATGAAGTACCCATCACCACCAGGAAGCTGATTTTAAAACAAAAAAAAATCAAATCTGTATTGGATAAAGCTTCTAGATGTAATTACCAATTTACAGAAATTACACGGGACAAAGGGACAGATGAAATGACACCATGGGGATGCAATCAGCAAAATCCAGACTCAGGAAAACTCTACAGCACAAACCACACACACAACACACACACACACACTAAATGAATGAATGAATGAATGAATGACAAGGAATACACACAAAACCAGAGAGGAATCCGTAAAGCACAAGAGACTCAAGAACCACATCAGCTTATCACAGCCTATGGCTTTATTTGGATCCTGATTCATTCAAGCAGTAAAATCATGAGAGAAGCAGGCAACCGTGAATACCACCTGGGTATCTGATGACCTTAAGGATTACTGTTAACATTTTTAGGTGCAACGGTGATATCGTGGCACATTTTTAAAGAGTCTTTATCTACAGAAATACATGCTGAAATGTTTGATGTAAATGAAATGGTATGTCCAGGATTTGCTTCAAAATAATCAGCGGCCAACAGGTGAGGGCCCGGGGTGGTAACAGATGAATCAAGACTGGCCCTGTATTAACGGGGGTGGGATTTGCTACACAATTCTTCTACCTCTTCTGTGTTTGAGAATGTCCATAATAGTAAGTGTGCGGATTTCTCAGTACTGTGTGTTGATGAGTCAAACGAGAGCTCTCGCTCCTACAGACCTGCAAGGAGTGACAGCCCGCCTGGTGGGAACTCCCTCACGTCAGGCACAGCCTTTGGCAGATTTCTACCCTAGAAAAACACAGTAACACGCCTGATTTCAGACACTACCCTGCTTGAAGGACTCTCCAGTGCTTCATCTTGGCTAAAGAACAAAGAGCAGCTGAAGAGCTGGGAACTGTGCTGAGAGGACAAGGCCCTCGGGCAGCACCATGGATGTTACCTTGTATTTAACATGGAGCTTTGTGTTCTTTGTTCTTGATTTTCAAAGTAAATGGTTAGCTCATTTTCTGACTCTTTCAGCCAGCCAAGAACAATTACTACTTTTTTTGCTTTGCAGGTGGCCCACGATCCACAGGTCCTCAGGCAAGCAGGGAGGCCCAGCCCTACAGCGTCTGTCTTCCATCCCGGGTCACTGGTGCACAGGCAGTGAGGCTGCCACCCCAGGGTGCCTCACTCGGACTCGGAGGCAAGGCACCATTGCCACTGGCTAAGGCCTCCCCCTCCCCTGGCTCCTGCGGTGGCTTGCTGCTCCTTCCCATGGAGTCTCTGCCAAGGGCCCCAGAATGCCCTTGCCCTTCCTTCTGCATGCCCGCCTGACAAGTTGCTCTTATGAAATATTTTCTGCCACTGATTCCCAGAGAGATCCCAAACGATTACACTTGTTATGGAGGGAACACCCAGAGCAGCTCTCCAATTAGTCCTGTTCAGTCAAGACCAAGAATATGGAACCTCATCAAGATGCTTCGTCAGAGCAGGGGCCCAGCCTGGGGACCGAGCAGGGGAGAGCCGAAGTCTCCAGAACAGAGCAGCTGGTAGAGAAGGAGCTGTTTACTGAACTATCCGTTCGTTCATTCATTCCGTAAACCCTAATTAAGCGCCTGCTGTATATCAGTCCCAGTCCTCTTGGAATGCTCAGTCAAGAAGAGAAAACAGACATTAAACAAGGGTCGATCTACTCAATTTTTATTCAACCTTAACCGAAATTGATTACTAAGTACCACTCTAGGTGCTTGGGGCATAGTGGTGTGTGAGACAGATAGCACTCCATGAGAAAGACCAAACAAAAGACCAGGGAGTAGTTAGTGATGTGAACAGTTACATGACGACGAGTAATGGGAAGAGAGAGAGCCACCCAATAGAGGACTCAAAGAAGGGCTCTCTGGAGGAGATGATGCTGGAGCTGAGCCAGCCCTGTTCCCATCAGCACCTGGCCACATGCCAGAAGCCAGTCCCGCCTCCAAGCCTGGGCCCTCCCAGCCACTCACCTGGTAGGCCCGGATCAGGGACTGCACAGCCAGGTGGTCCTCTACCAGCTTGCTGGTGTCGGTCCGACTCGAGACTGCTGGCCTGCTCTCTGGGAACCGTGGCTGAGCCGGGTCACAGGCACCTTCCTCACTGGCTTTTCGGAAGAAGCTGTCCCAGGACTGGGCAGAGGCAGAAGTAAGAAAACAGTCAGTCAAGTCAGGGCCTGGGAGGAGTCGGGGGTGGCCCTGCCTGGGGGCCCCAGGGGGTGTTGGGTGTTCCTTCACCACTATAGCTCTTAGGACCTTCCCAGGACCCTGCTGAGACCTCTTATAACCAGCCCAGGGCCTCCCAACCCAAAGCCCAGATCTCTTCAGTCCCCAGCTTGGAAGTGTGTTGAGGGAAGGCTCTAACTTGTGACCCAGGGGCCTCAGGTGTGAAAGAGGCTTCTACCCTGGGGAAACATGCCCTCACACACTGTGGGTTGGCAAGAGGGCAATTTGGGAGGCAGGGCCTCAACATCTTCAATGAATGTAACTTTTTTTTTTTTTTAAGATTTTTAATGAATGTAATTTTTGAACCAGCAATTCCATTTTAGTAATTTATTCTACAGATGTACTTATATAGGTGTGCCTGGATGTACATACAAAGACGTTCCTTACAGGACTGTTTACAAAAATGACAACATAAAAAAAATCTAGGGGCACCTGGCTGGCTCAATAGGTAGAGCATGCAACTCTTGATCCTGGGGTTGTAGGTTTGAGCCCCACGTTGGGTATACAGATTACTTAAAAATAAAAATAAATGAAAAATAAAATCTCAAAAAAAAAAAAATCTAAATGGTGACCAGTAGGAAACAGGTCAAACAAATGATGGTACATTTAGATTCTGGAAGATTATGCAGTCTTTAAAAAAAGAAGGTGCATTTATTACTATGGATGTAGAATATCACTAAGATATGCGACTGCAAAGTGAACCAAGCAGAAGATGACATGACTGCTACTGTTCGTGTGGAAGCCAAAAGCAGACGTGCATATGCACAAGCACCTCCGTGTTCCAGTGTTTTCTTCTCCACACCCTCATTTGAGAGAACCAGGTGGCACAAGCCCTCTGGAAAGCAGTTTGGCGATGCCCATGAAAATGTTATACCCAGAGCCTCTGTGACCCAACAATTCCACTTTGGGGAACTGATCCCGCAGATAGCTGTGCACGTACAAGACGACAAATGGACTAAGTGATGCCCTGTGGCAGCGGTCGTGACAGCCAGGGCTTGGAAATGAGCGAGAGGTCTGGCGGTGGGGACAGGTATGGCACATCCATACCACGGATCACTATGCAGCTGGAAAAAAGAACAATGAGGCTCCTGATGCACTGACATGGAAAATCTTGGAGATGTATACTAAGAAAAAAAAGCCTGGAGACGTTGTTTTTGTGTACAGCGGGGAATCGAGTTGTTTGCAATAAATTTACCTAATGGATACAGAAGAAGGATAAAGGATAAAGAAATTTACTGAAAGGATACAGAAGCAACTAAGAATAAACTGGGGGACAGATAGGTGGTCGCTGAGCAGACAAGGGATGGATTGGGAGGGAGACTTTTTACTATGTAACCCCACACTTTCTGGTTTTGAGTCATGTTATCACTTTCCCCTGAGAGTGAGTGAAGAGGAGGGAGAACAGCTTTACTTCTCACTCCTCTCAGTCATCTGAGGGGTTTTTTTTGTTTTTTTTTTTTACCATCAGCAGGTATTTATTCAGCTCAGTACATATATAAACATTCTGGCCCTAACTACGCAACAAAGAGCCCCCTGGCCACAGCACAGCATGACAGGGGGGGCGGGGGGGGGGGGGTCTCAGACCAGGTGCGGCTGAGCAGGACAGGATCAGGGCTTCTCACGCCAGACCACCACCTACTGGCTGGTTCAGCAACAGGACAGCCATGGACTCTCCTCACCCAACAGGAGAACAAGGCTTCTATGAACAGGGACGCTGGAGGAGCCGAGAGGCAAAGAAACCTGCCCAAGATCACACAGCGGGCAAGCCGCTTCTCCCCATGGCCCCCTCCACAGCCCAGCTCCAGGAGCTTCCCTCCTGCACAGCAGGCAAAGGGGGGGTGCCAACCTTGTGGACGCTCTGGGGATTTTCCAACCAGGCGAAGTACATCTCCTCCATGTAACTGGAGCTGCCTCCACGTTTGCCGCTTGGGAAGGTGGCCGGTGGCCCAGAGGACCTGCTGCGCCAGTTGAACATGTGGACATCGTGGGGGGCCAGGAGCCTTGAGGCCTGTGCCCCAAGCCGGGAGGGCAGCAGTCTCAGCTGACTCATTCTGGACACAGGCAATGAGGGAGAGGCATAAACCACAGACCAGAACAAAGGCTCCGGCAGCCACTGTTCCCTCGTCCAGCATTTGTTCGTTCTACTGGGCAGGTGGCCCCGGGCTCGGCATGGATGGGACAGAGGAGAATGGGACGGTCGGCCAGCCCTCCCGGGGTCACTGCCTAGTGGGAGATCCCAGCTCAGTCAACTTCACCAACAGCTATTTAGCATCCCTGAGCCCCAATCCCGCCGTGCCCCACGCACCCCAGCCCACACTCCCTCTCTGCTGTCCCCCTAAGCCTGATAGAGAGACAAGTACCACCCAGGCCCTGCCCCAGGGAGCATTGATCCTAGGTCCCGAGCCCACTCAGAGGGTCACAGGGCATGTGCAGGCAGTACACCCAAGAAAGAGTGGGCCACAGAGCTGGCCACCCTGGAACTCGAGCAAGGGAGTCCTCCAGGGGCTAGCGTGTGCTATGCCTGGCCAGGAAAGAGCCTGAAGAAAGGGGTCTGGCCGGGCTGCACTATCTCGGGAGGCCTATGGCACTGCTGGGTCTCTGGTCACTGTCACCAGAAATGACTGGTGTCTTCCTCTGACTGCAAAACCAGCCCAGAGCACTCTCCCAGGCCAGAAAGCCAATCACACAGGCCTCAATGATCCCACCTCACAGGGGGAAAAATACAGCCTCAGAGAAGGGAAGGGCACTGGGGCACAGTGAAAGGCAGATCAGAAGCCTGGCCCCATGCCCAGCCCACCGCGGCTCTCAGTTGGAGCCACCCCCTCTGGCTCCACTACCCTGCCCAGAGTTTACACTCAGAACCAACAGCACTCAGGACAACCCACAGCTCAGGGGGTACATACAGGCTGGAGAGGACCTAGAACGAGAACCTGTAGCTCATCTCGTCCCCATTATGTCAACTGCCCTTTGCCCGGGAAAATTCCTGAATAACCAGTTTTAAATACTGCTTCCTCCACCCCCTCCCCGGCCAGACAACAGGTCTGAGAGCCTGAGAGCTTCCTCCAATCCTGGCAAGCCCTGGGGCTCCCTGTCCAGGCCAGATGGGGGTTGACAGGGCCCACTAAGGCCACCTCCTCCTACGCAGGATTTGTAAAGTAGGACCTCTGTTTCCCTACCCCCACCCCCACAACGGTGAGCAGAGCTCCGTCCTCTGCTCCAGCCCAGCACTGCCTGGACACAGAACAGCAACCCCTGAATCCTCATTAACACCCTTCTTCCCAGAGAATCCCAGCCTGTAAGTACGGTCCAGCACCAGAGCCACCCCACCAGAGGTCATGTAGACAGGAGCCTGCTTCCCCTTATGCAACTCAGTCCCAGAAAACATGCCTTCTGGGGCATAACTGGCTCCCAGGTCCTACCTGGCCGTGAGCCAATACCCTAGACAGGGCTTCCCCACCCTACCCCTGCCCTTTAGCTCAACCAAGTCACCAGAACTATCTGACTGGCCTTCTACAAGCCCTTCCAGCCTGCTTCCTCCCCCTCTCCCTCCAAACTCACATGAGGCAAAGAGAAGGGGGTGGTCTTCTCAAGGGAGGGAAAGTAGGCTCCTCCGGGAAACCAGCAGGAAATCTAAATAGAGTAAAATTAAAAAGCAAAAATTTAGTCCCGTGAAGGGAGGAAGAGGGTGGGTTCAGCTAGTACCTAAGCCCACAGTGCCCCAAGCTTTCCACATGCTCAACCCCTGAAGCTTCAGGCTGCAAGCCCAGCCCCACCAGCCGATGAGTCCAGGCTCCACAGCAAGGGTCGCCAGGGGCTGGATCTCCCTTAAAGAAGGCCTGGGCTCTGGGATCAGAGTGCCAGGGTCCCAACCCCCTGCTCTACTTCTGACTGTCCCTAGGCAAATATAAGTATAGGGCTGACCCAGCCCATATGGCCATAGGCAATGAGGGAGAGACATAGGACATACTGGCCTAGAAGATCAGAAGAATGTAAACAAGCCAGGAAGCTCTAAAGCAAAGGAAACCAGACACCAACAACATCCACTGCGGGAATAAAAATAAGAGCACACAGTCTGTGAGCACGGATTCTGGGGCAGATTCTGTTCACTTAACCCTCTCAACAATCTCATGTGATGGGCACTTAGAGTAGCCCCATGTTATGAAAGGGAAACTGAGGCACAGAGAGACTAAGCTGGTGAGCAATGGGGCTCTGTGTGCCCTCCTCACTGCAGAGTCAAGATGTAAACCCAGATTTCCCTTAACCACATGCATTCTCCAAGAGCCTCAGCCAGAAGTGCACGTTCTACCAGCACCCACCCCCACTCCCACAGGAGAACAGGATGGCTAGGGTGGCAGTGACAAAGCCTGGCTGTGTCCAGAGTGGCCTAGTGCAGAACACTGTTTTACATCACTGAATGATCTGGAACGGCTGCTGGGCACTGCTATGGCCTTCACCCAGCCTGGTAGGAGGGCAGCCAGCTGGCCACCCCTGCCCCCATTCCCACAGGGCTTGAAGACCCAGGAGCCCTGAAGGGGTGGAAACAGAACCAACCTCAGCCAGAGCCCCTGCCAGCCCTGCCAGGTCCGGTCCACACAGGCCAAGACAGCAGCAAAGAGTTAGAGTCAGGCATTCTGTGAACCACCTGCCCAGCCCAGTCCCCAGTGGACTAATAGGTAGGTTGCTCTGGGCAGCTCTTGGGGGTCTCCTCTCTAGGGACAAGGTCAGTACCATCCCCACCCCCACAACCATAACAACTGCAGGAATGCTGTCCAGGAAGCCTCCCACACACAAGGCGCTGCCTGGGCTGCCCTGGTGAGGACTGCAAGGCAGTATGTCCATTGTAGAGATCAGTTAACAGAGATCCAAAGAGAGGAAAGGCCCTCCCCAAGACCTTGAAGCCACGCAACAATGGAGGCTGGACTCACACTGCTGCAGGCCGACTCTGGTCCCACATTCTGAAAACTGGGTGGGCTTTTCTCAGAAATAAATCCAACTCTAGTTTGCTGAACCCAAGAGAAGGCAGACTCCAAGGTAAGGAGCAGGGCAGGGAGGAGTGTGCTTATTTCACTGGCAGAGAAGGAGGGCCTGAGCTAAAGCCCAGAGGTTGTAAAAGTACAAAGGTAGTCGGGATCTGTTCCAAGAGCCTAGGCATGTGTGGCGAGGAGTTGCAGGGGAGGGGCTGCAAGGGCGGGCTTGGGCCCCTAGGGGGAGGGGCTCAGAGTGGGACCCTTAGAGTCCGGTTTATGCCCACTGCACCTTCCCCTCTCCCCCAACATCTCCCTGGGGATGAGAGAAGCACTTCCCAAACTGGCTGCGACCTCTGGCCCATCCTGCCTCTCTCACGGCCTCAGTTTCCTCATCTGTAAGCAGAGACCCTCGTCAAAGCTGTCTACGAGGCCCCGCCCCCAAGAGGTCCTGAGACTTGGAAAACTGCCTGTGTGTCCCGCCAGGTACGTAACGCCGGACCCTCCCCATCCCCAGCTCCGCTGCCTTCCGCAGGCCGGCCCCTTAAGAGGGTGAGGAGAAGCAGCCCACACCCCCCTCCCCCAAGGCCACAAAAGGCAGCGTGGTCAGTCTGTAGTCTTCGGGCTGGAGAACCCACGCTGAAGCCTGAAACCCCACCGTTCACAAGGCTCTCCTTCACGCAAAACACTGCATTCAAAGGGTCGAACATGCGCGAAGGGCTGAGGGTCCTTGCAGAGGCCGCGTCCAAATAAGGGCGGAGCCAAGGTCACGCTCACCCCCCCACCCCCACCTCCCCCGACGGGGCCCCATTCAGGACCCCGGGTAGCGGCTCCCCAGGACCCGAGAGCAGAGGGGCCGCACCCGAGACGGCAGGAGAAGAGGAGGTGCATGGACCGGGAGTGGCGGGGCCGCCGCGCTCACCGGGCCGGCGGGTCCGCGCAGCAGCGCAGTCCTGGAAGCCGCGTCAGGGGCTGGGCGCAGTGGGTGCGCGACTTGCCCAGCCAATTACCTGGATCACGTGACGCGGCAGCGCCGGCCGCTCGAGAGCGCGCGCCCGGGAGACTCCGCGCGTCGTGACGTCTCTGTGTATGCCCCGCCCCTTCACCCGCTGGCGCTGTCCGGGGTGCTGACGGCCCAGGCCCGCCTGAAGCCTCCCCGGCCCGGGAAGAATGAAGATCCCAAAGACCTCAGGGCGGGACAACTCCGTATGGCTGGGACACCTGCTATGCTGCTGAGCCCCTGGATCCCAGTGTCCTCAAACGAACACTAAGTAAAATGTACCAGAAAATAACCAGCCATTTGTGTGCATGGGAGGATAGTTTCCGTTTTATTTCCTGTAAAACTGCATGCTACTAAAAGTATCATTGTCGGGGCGCCTGGGTGGCTCAGTCGTTAAGCATCTGCCTTCGGCTCAAGTCATGATCCCAGAGTCCTGGAATCGAGCCCCGCATGGAGCCCAGCATCGGGCTCCCTGCTCCGCGGGAAGCCTGCTTCTACCTCTCCCACTCCCCCTGCTTGTGTTCCCTCTCTCTCTGTCAAATAAATAAATAAAATCTTTTTCTTTTTTTAAAGTATCATTGTCTTAGGGTTGTTTGAAGAAAAGACGAGATAATGCATATAAAGTGCTTATCACAAAGCCTGATACACATTTCACCCTTCCATTGTCCCAGTGATGAAGACCTACACTGGCTTCACCTCCCTGTTTGCCACAAACAATGCTGCAATGAACATCTTCCTACATATTCCCCTATGAACCTGTGTGAAAATTTCTCTGTAATAGATAACCAGAAGTTGAATTGTTCAGTCATGGGTATGTGTATACTTAACAACTCAGCAGTGTAGGCCGCCTGGTTGGCTCAGTTGTTAAGCATCTGCCTTCAGCTCAGGTCATGATCTCATGGGTCCTGGGATTGAGTCCCACATTGGGCTCCCTGCTCAGCTGGAAGCCTGCTTCTCCCTCTTCCACTCCCCCTGCTTGTGTTCCCTCTCTCGCTGTGTCTCTCTCTGTCAAATAAATTTAAAAATCTTTAAAAAAAAAAAAAACCAAACAACTTAGCAGTGTCACATTGTTGTTCAATTGTAGATTCTCATTAACAGTGCAAGAGGACTTTTAAGTCCTTATATCCCAGCCAACACTTGGCAGCACCCAGCTGGGATGGTCTTTGTACGCCATATGTCAAAGGGTTTGGACTCTCCAGCAGGCCATGGGACACCAGCAAGGAAAAGGATACAGATGTGAGAAACATTTAGGAATCAGCTCTGCAGAGCTTAGTAGTTAATGAAGTGTGAGTGGTGGGGGCAATGATAACTCACAGATTTCTGGCTTTGGTGAGGTGTTGCGGTGGGTGGGGATGGTACGTCTCAGTAAACTGGGAAACAGAAGGAGATGCAGGTTGGGGAGAATAACAGAAAAGTTTACAAGTTGGATCCACCAATGAGCCACTTAAGAAAGATAGAGTGTGATGCGGAGCCACAGGCAGGAACAAAACCCAAGCAAATCAAAGATCTCCAGAGTCTCCCACATGCCCACAGTGGTCTTTAGAGTTCATGAGAGGAAAATAAAGAGCCTTGGAGGGAGAGAGAACCACACTATGGAGGGAAGCTGAGTCACCAAAGGGGCTGCGCGGGGCAGCCAAGAACAGAAGGCACTGCTGTGGAAGACTGCAGGGCTGCCAGGTCTTCCAGCCTAATTGATGTTCTGCTAATTACATTGATTAAAGCAAACATTTGGGGCAATCAAGGCTCCCATGAGGATAGCTGCCATTCTCAGAAGACTGAGAAGCTTTGAGACATGGCCACAGTTTGGTAAACGTTTTTACAAAATTGTCTGTGTACTACGACTACTATACAAATACACATTTACAAAAACATTAAATGGATCCATGAGAATATAGTTCTGCAATTTACTTTTTTTCTCCCCTTGTCTTAAAGATCTTTGTTTTAATCTCAGGATGTGTAGGACCACCTCATTCATTTTAATGGGTATAATGTATTCATTGTAAGGGTGTATAATGATTGTATTTAACTTCTCACCCATTGAATGAACATTTATATATATATTTTAAGATTTATTTATTCATTTTAGAGAGAGAGAGCATGAGTGGAGGGGAGGAGCAGAGGGAGAGGGAGGAGAGAAGCAGACTCCCCGCTGAGCAAGGAGCCCTACGTGGGGCTCCATCTCACGACCCTGAGATCATGACCTTGAGATCATGACCTGAGCTGAAATCAAGAGTCAGATGCTTAACTGACTGAGCCACCCAGGCACCCCAACATTTACATTATTTTTGACATTTACAGAAATAAAATCCTCCTACATATATCCTTTAGCATATGTACAACTTCTTTGGTAACTTTGATTCCTAGAAGTTTAATATTGGGCTAAAATATATGCATGTTTTACATTGTAACAGGTTCTGTCTTCAGTAACACCATGCCTATTTATGTTTCCCATTAGCATTTGAGAGTTCCTACTTCCTTACATCCTTGCCAAGACTTGTTATTATCAGTGTTTTTAATTTGTGCCAATCTGATAGATGAAAAAACGTCACTTTTAGTTTGCATAAAACTGATAAGGGAAGTTGAAAATCTTCTTATATGTTGATAATTTTGTATTCCTTTCCTGTGAATTTCCTATTCATGTTCTTTGTCCATTTTTCTATTGGATTGTTTACATTTTTTATTGATTCACATAAGCTCTGTGTATATATTCTGAATAAGAATTCTTTGTAGGTTTTAAATGCTGCAAATATTTATTTCTCTTCCTCTGTCACTTGTCTTTTAACTTTGTTTACAGATGCTTTAGTCATATGGTAATTTATGCTTGTCATAGCTTGAATTGTATCCCCCCCCAAATTCATACTTTGGTGTTCTAACCCCCAGTACCTCATAATGTAATCTTATTTGGAGATAAGGTCGCTAAAGAGGTAATTAAATTAAAATGAGGTCTTTAGGGTGGGCTCTAATCCAATATGACTGGTGTCTGTGTAAGAAGAGAAAATTTGGACACAGACATCTACACACACACAGGGAACATCATGTGAGAACAGAGGAAGAAGACAGCTATCTGCAAGCCAAGGAAAGAAGCCTCAGAAGAAACCAGCCCTGATGACAACTTGATCTTGGATTTCCGACTTCCAAAACTGTGAGAAAATAAATAAATTTCTGTTGTTTAAGCTCTCTGTTCTGTGACACTTTGTTACGGTGGCCTGAGAAAATGAATATAGTGCTATTGTTGATGGCCCCATTCCTTGATTTGAGAACCACTCAGAACTCCATGGTTTTCCCTCAATTCCATCTTCTCCTGGGGCAGGGCTCCTTCTTATCCTCAGGCAGGGTAGGGATGGCCCCATTTTACCCTCTCTATTAGCTCCCCACTAAAGTCTGCTTACAGTTTGAGTACATTTTTTTTGTTCTTTTCCTCTCCCATCTCATTATATTATTATTTTGAAGAAAGCTATCAAAGGGGACAGGTCATCAGCAAGAGGCAAATATTGTTAGCTTCTGGGCAGATTTTATCCTCACTTTTTAAAATGTACCTTTTACACATACAGTTGAAATCATACCTCACTTACTTAGTATAACTTAAGCATTACCCATGTGATTAAATATTTATAAACCTGACTTTAATGACTGCAAGTATATAATAATATAATTTTTTTTGGTGCTTCCTACAGTACCATTTTTTTTTTAAATTTCAACATGAGCCATTCTCTGTGGACTCTGGCCAGACCTCACACTTTTGCTTTGTTACCACAGTGATCACTGCTCCCACCAGACAGCTGGGTTAGATGTCATCTCAATTAATCTTATATTTAAAAGACAAAGAAACTGCCATTTGCAGAGTTCACTTATAAACAACCACATAGGTGGAGGCAGAGTGATGCTCTGTGTATCAATGAAGAAATATCAGAGTAGAACTCTGAGACTTCCAGCTCTAGTCTCAATCCCCATTTAACGGAGCCAGCAGCTGAGAACCCACTGAGGTTTTGATATTTGCCCAGGATCACAGAACATGGCCAGGGGCAGAGGCCTGGCCTCCTCCCTCTTAATCCTGGCTCTTTCCATGAGCCAGTCTGTCTGTCACATGCTTCACACCCTCCCCTAGAGAGGGCACAACCCATGAGGCACCAGGCTGTTGAGGACTTCTCTGGACAAGCCTCTGCCCAAAGGAGTCCAACCTTCCACTTCTCCAAACTCTCTCCTTTTAGTGCTTGGTGGGTGGTGACCTATGCATGAAAGAAAGCTTCATTAATTCAGGTCCCAATAGCTCAGAACCAGTCTATCATCTTTTAATTTCAAGATATGTTCAAATTAAGCTTAATCTATGCACATGGTTATCTTAAAGCAAATTTATTAAATTCAGAGTTATGGATAGGGGACATTTTTAAACTTAAACTTCTTATTTTGAGATACTTGCAGATTCACTTGTAGTTGTAAGAAATAATGCAGAGAGATCCTCTGTACTCTTTACCCAGTTTCTTCCAGTGGTAACATCTTGCAAACCTATAGTACAATATCACAACCAGGATACTGACAATGATATAGTCAAGATACAATACATTTCCATCACAGGAGAATCCCTCATGTTACCCATAACTACATTTGATGAGGTCACTATTTTTTTTTTATTTTAGTCTTTCCAATGGCTGTATAATGATATTATGTCTTTACTGTGCATTTCCCTGATGGCTAATGAACATCTTTTCAGTGCTTATTTGCCATCTGTATATCTTCTTCAGTGAATTTTGTCTTTTATCCCCTTTTCTAATTGGATGCTTTTTTTTTTTTTACTGTTGAGCTTTGAGAGTTCTTTTTATAGTCTAGATACTAGTCATTGGTCAGCCCTATGATTTGCAAATATTTCCCACAGTCTACAGCTTGTCTTTTCATCCTCTTAAGAGGATCTTACACTGAACAAAAGTTTTCAATTCTGGTGGAGTCCAGATTTTTTATTTTTAATTTTATGGTTCATATTTTTGGCTTCCAGTCTAAGAATTTTTTTGCCTAGCCCTAGGTCCTAAAGATTTTCTCTTTTTTTCCCCAAAAAGTTTTCTATTTTTACATTTATATTTAAGCTCATCATCTATTTTGAGTTGATTTTTGTGTAAGGTATGAGATAGGTTGAGATTCCTTTTTGTTTGTTTGTTTTACAATTGCTCCAGCACAATTTGTTGAAAAGGCAATCCTTCTCATATAGGCTGGCCAGGTCTGAGGACCCAGAGGGGTTCCCACAGGACCAGTCAAGAGAGTCCTTAGCTTTGCACAGGGTAGAAATCAAACACAAGCCAAGAGAGTGAGAGCAGAGTTTATTGAATAGCATCAGTGATAGAGTATAAAAGACCGAGTGTCTGGGAGACTCAGAAAGGGAAGGAGAGAGAGTCTCATCTTTGCTTGGGGTCTGGGATGTTTATTGAGGATGGTGGTTTGGTGTATGTGTCCTCTCAAGCATGCAGGAACTGGTCAAAACCAGGACAAGTGTCGGGGCGCCTGGGTGGCTCAGTTGGTTGAGCGACTGCCTTCGGCTCAGGTCATGATCCTGGAGTCCCGGGATCAAGTCCCGCTTCGGGCTCCCTGCTCGGCAGGGAGTCTGCTTCTCCCTCTGATCCTCCCCCTCTCATGCTCTCTGTCTCTCATTCTCTCTCTCTCTCAAATAAATAAATAAATAAATAAATAAATAAATAAATAAATAAAAACCAGGACAAGTGCTCAGGTGTCCTCCATAAGTCACTTATGCCTGGAGCCGGGGGTCTTGGCACCAAGGTGTCTAGAGTTGGTGGTCCGGACATGACAACCTTGCCCAGCCACCCCTTTAGTGTTATCTATTGTGCTAGAGGACTCCAAAGAAATCATTAACTCCTTGACCTTGACAAGGAGAACATATACTATCTGTGCTATAAGGCAGGTGTAAGGCGAGGGTGCAGGTCCTAGCAAGAGTAGAGGCAGGAAAAGGAGCAAAAGCAGGGCTTCATGGAGTCCCTTCAGTTTCCCTATCTCACTTCCTCTACTGAATTACTTCTACACCTTTGTCAAAACTCAGCTGGGCATATTTGTGTGGCTTTATTTCTGGGCTGAGCCTGATTGAGCTATAACCCATATACCACACAATTCACCAATTTAAAATGATTTTTAGTATATTCCAAGAGTTGAACAAAGCATCATCACAATCAATTTTAGAACATTTCATCACCCCAAAAAAGAACTAAAAGGGGAACTTTTACCATCTAAAGAAAAACAAGTTGTTCCAAAACAGAAAGCATATTAAAAGTTATCTGCATGTGCCCCAGAGTGGAGAAAGGCCTTCTCTGATAAAGCTGTGATATAACATTAGTCTGTGCCCATGACTGGAGTGGTCAGCTCCACAGGAAGGCCCCAGAAGCACTTTGACTAGTTCCCCACAGTCATAGCTGCCTCCCACAGGTTTCCACTGCCCCCCACCCCCCCACCGCCCCCACCCCCAGCTCGGGGCCTTGGCCCCCAACCTCCTGAGGACAGGCCAGAGGCTTCATCCCTGGAAGATGGAACCCCTGCTGCCAAGCCTCTGCATCAAGTCTCTGTCTCCAGCTGGTGCTTTATACTCTGTGCCAGGCCAGGGGGCGCAGACATGGAGACTGCAGTGACTCTGGGTTCTGTCTGGAGCAGGAGGGTACAGATGCAAGTTCAGCCTCCAACCCTCTGCAGCCCCCTCCCCTGCAGCAGCTGAGGCTTCCCACCTCCCAGAGCAAAACCCCAGGGGAGGTCACAGCCAGGCATTGGAATGAAGGAAACAACAATCCAGGCCTCGCTGTCCCTCCAGGCGCAGGCACCTGCCACAGTGTCCTCACAGGCAGCTGCACGTCCGAGTCTGGTGGGTTTCTGCTCCTCTGTGCCGTCTTCAGCAAGTGAAGCGTTCCTCCGAGGAGGCCTGTGGCAGCCCTCTGCTTGGGAGTCCAGCGGCGGGTGGAGAGCAGGTGGCCGGCACCTGGGCTCCCAAATAGCTCATCACCACCAGCAGCAGCGTCTTCCTTTCTTGCCACCCCAGGTGTGGACTATGCGTGGCAGGCATCCCGCTGGTGAACCACTGTTGTCCTAGACGAGCTCTTGGACGCCGCCTGCGTGCTGGCCTCGGGTGGGCTAGGCGGTATCAGTTGGTGGAACTGGGAGCTCAGGGAAGCCCTCATAGGGTAGGGTGGGCAGGGGTGGGGAAGTAAGAGGGCCTTTGGTCTGGAGCCCTGAACCATGAGTAAGACTTTTACAGGCTGTGTACTGGGTGAACGCGGGCAGAAGCAGCAGGAAGGAAAGCCCCCAGGGAGGCGACCTTGCCCGGCTGTTTAAGGGATGCGGGGTCCTTTCCTGGAGCGCCGGCTTGGGAAGAGGTAGAGAAAGGAGGGGAGGCTGCAAAGGCAGGCTGGGGCCAGACATCCTTCCCCCACGTGTGAGTACACGGACGCGATCCAGGGACACAGCACGCGAGCAGAGCCGCGGGAACGTGGGTGGGAACCCCGCGCGGCCGCGGGGGCGCTCTCTGGGGCCGGCCTCGGGCCCCCCCTGGTGGTGACGCCCCGCAGTGCGCTCGGGCCTCCGGAGCCTTGCACCCCCGCGGTGACCCAACGTCTGGGCTGAAAAGACCTTTCCCCCCTTTCGCGCGTCAGGCTCTTCCGCGTGCGCGCTTCACCCCTGCCAAGAGCCGCAGGCGACAACGCCCTTGCAATGAGGCTCTGGGCCTGCGAACCGCAATTACTGCGGCCGCTCGGCTCACCCACCTCAGATCGCGCAGCTGCCAGGGCCGAGCCGCACCCCCCACCCCGCCCCGCCCTCGCCCTGACCTGGACTGGCAACTGTTTAGAGGTGGGGGCAGGAAGCCGCCGACCATTCGTTGAAATGAGCGCCCGGGAGGCAGCCCCGCGTGCCCCACCTGATGGGCTTCCTCAGGGAGTATCCCGGAAAATCCAATCCAGGCCCCTGATGTGAGAAGACGCTGCCTGCGCTGTAGAAAGCTACATCTCTCTTAAGAAGGGCTTGAGTTTCCTGTAAATTGTGTGATGAAACAACCCAATGGGACATATTTGGTGGGCCTAGGGAGTGGGATAAACAGTCTGGTAAGATACTACTTTAGTCATTAAGATCTGAACACTTCTGGAGGCACCTGGGTGTCACAGGTGGTTAAGTGTCTGACTTTTGGTTTCTGCTCAGGTTGCAATCTCAGAGTCATGAGATGGAGTCCCGCATTGGGCTCCACGCTCAGCGGGGAGTCAGCTTGGGATTCTCTCCCTCTCTCTCTCTCCCTCTGCCTCTCGCCCCTGCCCCACCCTCCGCATGTTCCTTCAGGTGCTCACGCACACACACACACACTCTCTCTCTCTCAAATAAATAAATAAATAAATAAATAAATATTTTTGAAAAGATCTGAACACTTCTGTTGCAAATGGGTGGCAGACATTCAATGGCTTTTGCTTTGATGAATTATAGTTTTCTTCGCTGTTTCTGAGAATATTGTAGCTGCTTCTGAACACTAACACCAATTTTCAAGGTAACATGAGTCATAATGAAAGAGACCCGAAAAGGGAAAACAGAGTTTAATAAATTAGTCTCTGGGTCAGAGCATAATAACATCCTTCAAAAGCTGAGCTAAGCCTGCAGCCAGACATTAGTCAGTGAGTATCAAAGAGGTCTGCATGCAAAATGTGAGTGCCAACTGAATGCATTAAGGCTCTCCTTTTCCTGACAAGTAAATTCTCACTTTCCTGAGACTGCAGTGTGTGCCAGATACTGTGCTGGGGACAGTGAGCATGATATGATCTTTGCCCTCAAGAGGCTTACAGTCTATGCCGTAGAAACAGATAATTAAACAGGACATTGTGACCCAGCATAAGTCATGTCTGATGGCAAGTGCAGGGCTGGAAGCCAGAGATGAGAAAAGTTAAAGCTAGGGTTAAAGCTGGTATAATATGAGTCAAGAGGAAGAACAACAGAAATTTTGAGTAAATAGTAATGCACCTGGAACCTAAAAAGAAAAGAAAGAAAGAAAGAGAGAGAGAGAGAGAGAGAGAGAAAGAAAGAAAGAAAGAAAAAGAAAGAAAGAAAGAAAGAAAGAGAAAGAAAAATTAGCTTGCAGAGGCCAAAAGGGGCCCCAGAGTCTCCCAGACACAGGAATGTATTGCAGGTGGCTGGCCCTTCCTATCAGGTTCAGGGGTCCTCTTTCTGGTCCTGGCTTACATGCTCTCTCTCCCTGGTTTTTCTGGGCTCAATTTCCCTATCTGAAGATAGGGTTAGACCAGATGATCTCTGCAAGTTTCTTTCCAGGTGGGACATCCTATGGCTGATTAATATTTTAAAGTTGTACAGAACTGTATCATCTCAAATGCTCACTGCAAGTCAATTCCATGTATACATTGTATCACTTTATTATATAATTTAGTTTTGCTTGTTACAACCCATTGTACCTATCAGACTACAAAAGTGTACATGTAAAAAAAAAAAAAAAAGACAAGCCAGTGAGAAAAGGAAAAAGAGAATGGCTTAGGGAGGTGACCTGGTTGAAAAAATGAGAACCTTTTCACTCCTGAGTGCTCAGCCTGCAAAGGGAACCCCAGACTATCCTGGGATGGGATGCACGGGGACCACTCATCCTTCACAAACTTTATCCTTCTTCCACCAACCTCAGAGTACATGTAAAACTAGGATACTCATTAGTTAACTGGAACCTAATGAGGATGAAATCCAAGCCCACCTTCATTGGCTCTGAGCCACATTCACAAAAGACATGAAGCATACGGAGTGAGATTGAGCGCTGGAATCTTCAAGACACTCAGCAAGAGAAGCTGACAGCTCCTTTATCTTAATAAAAGCTGCAGGACCACATGGTTTGTATCTTTTCTTTAAGTATCTTTCCTGGGTTAAAAAGCAATCAATATCCATGTCTGCCTTAAAAATAAAAACACCAAAAATAAAACACCTGCAATAAAGAAGAAAAAAAAGTACAGCAGAATAAAAGTCTATGTAATGGTTATAAAGGTGGAGGAGGGGAAGCTGATGTTAGCAAGTGTGACAGGGGAGGAGTTATCATCATTCAACAAATATTTAGGGTTTTGCTGTTGGCTTCGTGTTCAGTCAGTGCTGGGCACTCAGAGATGAAACAGTCAGTCACTGTCCTGCTAAAGCAGAAAGAGGAGACAGACAGATACACACAAATAAGAACAAAACCCTGTGCTGGGAATTCTATATTCTTACCAAAGTGTTGCCATGGATCTGCAGCATCGGTGTCACCTGGGGGATTGTTAGAAACGCACAGTCTTTGGCTCCAGAATCAGAATCTGCATTTTAATAGGAACGTCAAAGTTTTAGAAACACTGCTCTGTATGGTGAGGGGCTGTGGGTACCATGCAGTTGGGAGGAGAAGGGCTGACTCTGCCTGAGAGTTTAGAGAAAGCTTCCCCAAGAAAGTCACTTTGGGGCTGGATCTGCAAAGATGAATAGGAACTTACTGGTTTGAAAAGAGAGGAAGGAAATTCCAACGAAAAGAAGGGGTAGGATGAAAAGGTAACCTATTAAGAGAGATGAAGCCAAATTGGAAACATAGGCTGGAATCTGATTTTGAATATACTTATCCACCATATGAAGGAATTTATGGGTTTTTCTTTTTGTTTCCTAAGGATGGAAATCAAGTAAGGAGGGAGAACATTCTCCAGGCACCGTACTGATGTTAATCAGTGGCAGAGTGTTCAAAGCACATTAGAGGTACTGATGACCTTGTTCACAGTGACAATATATTTTCAGGGGGAAAAAAATCAGAACAGACTAGTGCCCTCCAGGTTTGCTCAGAGAGAATGAGTGCCCATGAATTTGAAGGGAAACAAAAGAAAATTTCCATCTAAGGACTTTTTTTTTTTCTGAAGGCAATAAAGGCAAGGCAATTATCAATTCCTCTAAATGGTATTAAACTGAAACATGGTGCCAAGGGACTGGAAATTAATTATTCTTAGAGGCAAAGTAGCAGCTGTTTAATCTTTTAAACAACCTCATGAAAAGCTAAAGTATATAGCTTGCCTCACTTCATCTGAAACTTAGTTCTAGCTCAGGACTCAAAGTCTGGTGTTCTGATAAGGATGGTCAATCAATGAGCCAGATCAATTGATGTTGAATCGTTGCCCAGGATCCTGGCTCTGGATGTGATTACCATCCCTATGCAGGCCCAGGCTTTCCTTCATCTTCCAACTGGCTGGATCCTCTCAATGATGAGCCAGAGAAAGCCATGGGGCTTTTAAAAGTGGCAGAAGACATTTGTCCTACTCTCTATTATAATGATTATTGATTTCTTAACTGTCCTCTGTGTGTAGAATAAGATAGTGTGTCAAATCTAGCACAGATAATTCAGACAGCTCCCACTTTTAGAGATAAACTTGTCCTAGCATCTGAAAGTGACTTATTGTAGCAAAAGTCCTTGGGCCATTGGGACTGTTAATTGGAGGGTAAAGTATGTGAGAAGTAAAAAGCAGAGCATTAGTAGGTAGAATGAAATCATGCTGCAATGTATAGAACTGGCAAGAAAAGGGGGGGTTCTAGTACTAGCACCCACTAAATGCTGTCACTAAATGGATGCTTCACAGTGTTCACCTTTAATTCATTCCATAGCCCTGCAAGATAGCTGTCATTAGCCCCTATTTCAAATGAGGAACCTGAGGCTCAGTGAAGATGGCTGTTAGGGCCTCACAGCCAGGATGTGCAGAGCTGGGATTCAAATCCAGGTCAGACTTATGGTTGACTATAGCTCACTACCGATGTCTTCCTGGAGTGCACTGCACTGTCACTCAGAATTCTGTCCCTGAGAGCCTGTAAGTTTGCTGCCAGTTTGTCTAACCTTCAGAAAATCCACCAAAACAGCAGAACAACAGACAAGAACCCATGGATAAAAGAAGTTATTGAACAGTGATCGTTAAATCATATAAAATTTGTAAAGTATATATAATCATATATAATAATGATTGTTTTACTTTAAAAACTTCACTTTACAAAAGACGTCAGCATAGATTTTACATATCCAGCTTCTAAATACACTGAAGACAATCTGTTTACAGATACTGAGTTTGTAGTTTTTCCAGACACAGTTTTCATGTACAGATGAATGAATATTTCACATAAGTGCAAATTTACCCATCCATTTGGTTCCTTGAGATACTAGTAATAGTAAATCAATAAGTATTTATCTATCACTTTTCCCTGCTAAAGATGCTGTGCTAAATCTGGGAAGAGAAACAATCAGGCACACAGTCCTGCTCTTAAGAGGTCTCTCTCCAGCAGGGGAGATCAATCAAACAAATACAGAATTAAGTCGAAGAGGTTTTTGTTTGTTTGTTTGTGTTAGTGACAATGGGGGGCGGGGAATAGAGAGAAAGAGAGAAAGGTTTTACCGAACTGAAAAGTATTCAGATGATACCCGTTATAGAGACTTGGAACGAAGTAATGGGATCAGGTTCAGGAGGGTTAGAGAAAGTTTTGCAGAGCCAATTCTTGTTTCTGGGTTTAGAAGGGAGATAAATGTTGAAAGGCAAAAAGCAAATGTACTTATTGGGCCCAAACAAAAGTATAGAGAAAGATGTTATTTAGGGAAGAGTAAGTGGACTGATTTGAATTTGAAGAAACATGTGCAAATGGACTATGGACTGTTAAATCAGAAAAGGCAAGCTGTAACCGAATTATGAAGAAAGCCTTGAAAGACCCATGCAGTCTCTGGATGGCTCTTTTTAGGTGTGGTAGCCACCAAAGATTTTCAATCCAATTAAAACTCTGCCTTCCTTTTCAGTAATTGGTGCTGGGACAACTGGATATCAACATGAAGTTGACTCCCCTACTTCACACCATATGCAAAATTAACTCAAAATGGATCACAGACCTAAATGTAAATGATAAAACTCTTAGAAGAATGCACAGGAATAAATCTTGGGATTTTGGGCTAAGCAATTATTTCTTAGGTACAACACCAAAAGTATAAATGATAAGAGAAAAAAAAACTGATAAACTGAATTTAATAAAAACAATTTTACACTTCAAAGAACACCATTAAGAAATGGAAAAGATGACCTACAGACTGGAAGAAAATATTTATATGTATGTCATATAACCAATGATAGACTTATAGCTGAAATATTAAAAAAAAAAGCTCTTATAACTCAATAATAAAAAAAATTTGAAAATGGGCAAAAGATTTGAATGTTGAATATTTTTTCAAAGAAGATATATGAACAAACTGTAAGCACCTAAATAGATACTCAACATCACTGGTGAGATAAGATGTCACACAAACTAAGATGTCTATAATAAGAAGAAAATTGGGGCACCTGGGTGGCTTGGTCGGTTAAGCATCTGACTCTTGATTTTGGCTCAGGTCATGATCTCAGGGTCGTGAGAGCAAGTCCCACGCAGGGCTCTGCTTTCAGTGCAGAGTCTGTTTGAGATACTCTCTCCCAGTCTCTGCCCCTCCCCCCGCTCACATGCACTCTCTCTCTCTCTCTCTCTCTAAAATAAATAAATAAATAAAATCTTTTTTAAAAAATTCTTTTAAAAGTCAATAACAAGTGTTGGTGAGCATGTGGAAAACTGGAATTTCCATGCACTGATAATGGGAATGTAAAACAGTGTGGCCATGATGGAAAACAGTTTGGCTGTTCCTCAAAATGTTAACCACAGAGTTACCATTGACATTGAAATTCCTTGGTTAGAAAAATTCTCCAACAGAAAAAAAAATGTTCCTACAAAGACTTGAATGTGAATGTTCATAGCAGCATTATTCACAATAGCCAAAATAGTGGAAACAACCCAAATGCCCACCAACTGGTGAAAAGATAAACAAAATGTGGTATATACATACAATGGAATATTATTCAGCCATGAAAGGGAAATAAGTACTATGTATGCTACAGCATAAATGAACCTCAAAAATATAACGCAATGAAATATTTATGCACCCAACATGGGAGCACCCAAATACATAAAGCAGCTAATAATAGACATGAAGGAAGTAGCTGGTAGTAATACAATAATAGTAGGGGACTTTAGCACCCCACTTACATCAACAAATAGATCACCCAAATAAATCAGAAAGGAAACGTGACTTTGAATGACACATTGGAGCAGATGGATCTATCAGATATATTCAGAACATTCCATCCTAAAGCAGCAGAATACACATTCTTTTCAAATGTATATGGAACATTCATGGAACAGAATAGATCATATGTTAGGCCACAAAATAAATCTCAACAAATTCAAGAAGATTGAAGTCATACTATGCATATTTTCTTAACTACAACATTATGAAACTAGAAATCAACCACAAGAAAAAATCTGGAAAGCACACAAATACATGGAGGTTAAATAACATGCCACTAAACAATGAGTGGGTAAACCAAGAAATCAAATAGGAAATTAAAAAAAATACATGGAGACAAATGAAAATGAAAATACAATGGTCCAAAATCTCTGGGATACAACAAAAGCTGTTCTAAGAGGGACATTTATAGCAATGCAGGCCTACATCAGGAAGCAAGGAAAATCTCAAATAAACAACCCAACCTTACACCTAAAGGAGCTAGAAAAAGAACAAATAGAACCCCAAACCAGTAGAAGGAAGGAAATGCAGAAATAAACGAAATAGAAACTAAAAAAAACAAAAACAAAAAACCAATAGAACAGATCAATGAAACCAGGAGCTGGTTCTTTGAAAAGAGCAATAAAATTGCTAAACCTTTAGCCAGACTCATAAAAGAAAAGAGAAAGTCAGAGACAGAGACAGGACTCAAACAAAATCAGAAATGAAAGAGGAAAAATAACAACTAACACCACAGAAATCCAAAGGATTATGAGAATATTATGAAAAATTATATGCCAACAAATTGGACAACCTAGAAGAAATGGATAAATTCCTAGAAACATAGACCTCCAAAACTGGAATCAGAAAGAAGTAGAAAATTTGAGCAGACCAATTACCAGCAAAGAATCAAAAAACTCCCAACAAACAAAAGGCCAGGACCAGATGGCTTCACAGAAAAATTCTACCAAACATTTAGAGAAGAGCTAATACTTATTCTTCTCAAACTATTCCAAAAAATAGAAAAGGAAGGAAAGCTTCTAAATTCATTCTATGAGATCAGCATTATCCTGATACCAAAAATAGATAAAGACACTAAAAAAAAGGGAACTACAGGCCAATATCTCTGATGAACTTAGATGCAAAAATCTTCAACAAAATATTTTCAAACTGAATCCAACAATACATTAAAAAAATCATTCACCACAATCAAGTGGGATTTATTCCTGAATACAAAGGTGGTTCCGTATTCAATCAATGTGATACATCATATCAATAAGAGAAAGGATAAAAACCATATGATTATCTCAATAGATGCATAAAAAGCATTTGACAAAGTACAACATCCACTCATGATAAAAGCTCTCAACAAAGTAGGCTTAGAGGGAACATACCTCAAAATAATAAAGGCCATATATGAAAAATCCACAGTGAACATCATACTCAATGGGGAAAAACTGAGAGCTTTTCCCCTAAGGTCAGAAACAAGACAAAGATGTCCATTTTCACCACTTTAATTCAACATAGTACTGGAAGTCCTAGCCACAGCAACTGGACAGCACTGAAAAAAATAAAAGGCATCCAATGTGGTAAGGAAGAAGTCAAACCTTCATTATTTGCAGATGACATGATACTATATAGAGAAAACCCAAAGTAAATTGTCCACATCACTACATTTCCCCTTAAGTATTTTATCATGTACATCATTAAATAGAGCTCAGTATTTCTTTATAATTTTTAATGTAAAATATACATTAAATGAATGTAGACATACTGGGTATACATTTGCTAAATCTTAATAATTGCATACATCTGTGTAACCCAAACTGCTATGGAGATATAATCACCATCACGCTAGATGGGTTTTCTTATGCCCCCCTTCCAGTAAATCCTCTACCCCTTTACTCACAGACAACATTGTCCTTGATTCTTCACTATGGACTAGTTTTGCCTGTTCTAGAATTTCCTATAATGGAAACATATGGTATGTCCTCTTTTGTGTAGGTTTATTTCACTCAGCATCCTTTTCAGATTCATCCATGTTGTTTTTATCAGTAATTCATTCCTTTTTATTTCTGAGTAGTGTTCTGTTGTATGAATATGGCAAAGATTATTTATTCTTCTGCTCATGAACTTTAGGGTTGTTTCCAATTTGAGGGTATTAGGGAAAAGCTGCTATGAATATTCTTGTGCAGGTATTTTTGCATACATGTGCTTCTTTCTACTGGGTAATGTGAGGCATGGAATTGATGAGCCATAAGGTTATCTTGAGCTTTATAAGAAACTGGAACACCTTTTGTCTAGTTGTATAATTTTACACTCCCACCAATGGTGGTGGATTCTATTGATCTGCAGCCTTGCCAATATTCAATGTTGTCAGTCTTTTTAATTTTAACCATTTGTACATCTTCTTTGGTGAAATTCAAAACTTTTGCCAATTTTATTGATTTCTTTCTACTGAGTTGTCAGAATTCACATATTTTGATACTATTCCTTTGTCAGATATAAGATTACAAATATTTATTTCTAGTCTGTGGCTTACCTATTCATTTTTTATGTGTCTTTTGAAGAGCATAAACTTTCAATTTTGGTAGTCTAATTAATCAATTTGATCTCTTATGCTTAATATTTCCTTGACCTACCTAGGATATTTTTGCCTACATGCAAGTCATGGAGATAATCTAAGTTTTCCTTTAAAACCTTCATGGTTTGGGGGCCACTGGTTGGCTCAGTCAGTAGAGCATGAGACTCTTGATCTTGGGGTTGAGTTCAAGCCCCACATTGGGTATAGAGATTATTTAAAAAGAAAATCTTTAGGGGGGCCTGGGTGGCTCAGTCAGTTGGGCGACTGACTCTTGGATTTGGCTCAGGGACTTGGGATTGAGCCCCACATTGGGCTCCGTGTTCAGCGGGGAGTCTGCTTGAGGATTCTCTCTCCCTCTCTCTCTGCCCCTCCCCCCACTCACTCTCTCTCTCTTTCTCTCTGTAATAAATAACAAGAAAATAAAAATAAATAAATAAATAAGAAAATCTTTAAAATATATATAAATAAAAACAAAGCTTCACGGTTTTATCCATCTTAAATGAAGTATTATATATGTTGTGAGATAGGGGTTAATGTTCATTTTTTTTCCATAATGAGTATCCAGTTATTCCAGTAATGTTTGTTGAAAAACTTTCTTTTCCCTCTTGGACCTTTCAGTCAACTTTGTTGAATCTCAAATTATAGTATAAATTAAGGGTCTATTTCTGGCTCTCTAGTCTGTTCCATTGATCTATTTCTTGATCTTTATTACAGTATCAAACTCTTGATTCCTGTAATGTTATAATAACTCTTGAAATTGAGTAGTTAATTCCTCCAACTTTATTTTTCTTCAACTTTGCTTTGTATATTCTAGGTTTTTTTTTTTTTTGCATCTCCATATACAGTTTAGAATCAGCTTGTTAATTTCTACAATATGTCTGGGGGATTTTCTTTTTCTTTTTTTCGTCTGGGGGATTTTAATTAGTATTATATGAGAGGGGATGGGGAGGAAAGAGTCCCATAAACTGTAATGTCCCTTCCCCTTATAGTGCTCTCTGATCTGCTAAGACAGGATTTCAGAATTTAAAAATTTTAAATGGCCTCAATGACATGTAATTCACATACATATAATTCACCCATTTAAATTGTACAATTCAATGGTTGTTATGGTATTCACAGGTAAATGCAATTATCACCACAATTTTAAAATATTTCATCACCTCAAGAAGAAACCTAGCATTCCTATCATCCTGTTATTTTTCCATTCCTTGTCCTCAGCCTTAAACAACAACTAATTGACCTTCTGTCTTTATAGATATTCCTATTCTGGATTTTCTCATTAATGGAATAGAATGTAGTCTTCTGGGATTTCTTTTACTTGACATAATGTTTCCATATATCAATATGTAGCATGTATCACCACTTCATTTCTTTTTATGGCCAAAAATATTCAATTGTATGGAATATACTACATTTTGTTAATCCAATTATTCATTGATGGATGACGGTACTATTGTGAATAATGCTGCTATAAATATTCATGTACAAGTTTCTGTGTGAACATGTGTTTTTACTTCTCTTGATCTATTCTCTAGAGTAGAATCCTGTGTCATATGGTGACCTTCTGTTTAATTGTTTGGGGAACTGACAGACTGTTTTTCAAAGTGGCTGGACTATTTTTACATTACCAGCAGCAGAGTGTCAGGGTTCCAATTTCTCCACAGCCTCACCAACCACTGTTATGTGACTTCAATTCTAGCCATCCTACTGGGTGTGAAGTGGTATCTCATTGTGGTTTTGATTTGCACTTTCTTGATGACTAATGATGTTGAGCATTGTTTCATGTGCTTGTTTGCCATTTTTGTATCTTCTTTGGAGAAATATCACTCAGATCCTTTGCCCACTTTTTAACTGGATCGTTTTTCTTGTTATTATTGTGTTGTAAGAGTTATTTGTATATTCTAGATACAATTCCTTTATCAGATATGATTTGCAAAAATTTTCTTCCATTCTATGAGTTGTTTTTTCACTTTCTCGATAGTATCTTTTGAAACCCAAAAGTTTTAAATTTTGATGACGTCCAACCTATTTTTTTCTTTTAGTGTTTGTACTTTTGGTGTCATATTTAAGAATGCTTCATCAAAGAAGAAGAATTTTTTAATTTTACTTTTTTATTGTGGTAAAATATACTTAAGTTTAGCATTTCAACCTTTTTAAAGTGTACATTTCGGTGGCATTAGGTACATTCACATTGTTGTGCAACCATCACCACTATCCAGCTGCAAAACTTTTTCATCATTCCAAACTGAAACTGTCTGCATTAAACAATAACTCTGTATTCCCTCCCCCCCCCCCCAGTCCCTGGTAAACACTTCTACTTTCTGTCTATATGCATTTGACTACTCTAGGTACCTCATATAAGTAGAATCATGCAATATTTGTTCTTTTTATCTGGCTTATTTCACTTAGCATAATGTCTTCAAGGATAATCCATGCTGTAGCATACATCACAATTTCCTTATTTTTTAAAGCTAGACAATATTCCAATGTATGCATATACATTTTGTTGATTAACTCATCTCTTGAACATTTGGGTTATTTCCACCTATTGGCTATTTTGAATAATGCTACTATGAACACTATTGTACAAATATCTGTTCAAGTGCCTGCTTTCAATTCTTTTGTGTCTAAACACCGAAGTATAATTGCTGGATCAAATGGCAAATCAATGTTTACTTTTTTGAGGAACCACAAGATCATTGGGATTTATGCCTATATTTTCTTCTCAGAGTTTTATAGTTTTTGCTTTTATGTTTAGGTCTTTGATCCACTTTGAGTGAATTTATATTTATGGTGTGAGGTAAAGTTCTAACTTCATTCTTTTACATGTGACTATCCAGTTGTCCCATCACCATTGTTGAAAAGGCTCTTTACCACTGAATGGTGTTGGCACCCTTGCAAAGAATCAGTTGACCATAGATGTATGAGATTATTTCTGGACTCCCTATCCATTACACTGATCTATATATCTGTCTTGGTGCTAGTAGGTTTTAAAACTGGAAGTGTGAGTCTCCTGACTTTATTCAAGATTTTTCAGAATTGTTTTGGCTATTCTGATTCCCTTGAAATTCCGTGTGAATTAGAATCAGCTCATCAATTTGTATAAAGAAGTCGGCTGGGATTCTGATAGGGATTACACTGAATCTATAGATCAGTTTGGGGAGTACTGTTATCTTAACAATATTAAGTCTTTTGGTCCATGAACATGGGCTTATCTTCGCGGTTAGGGTTTTATTTTTAAGATTTTATTTATTTATTTATTTATTTATTTATTTATTTATTTATTTATTTATTTATTTAAGAGAGTGCATGCAAGACAGGAAAGGAGCAGAGGGAGAGGGACAAGCAGACTCTGTGATGAGCTCAGAGCCCAATCCCACGTTCTTGAGACCATGACGTGAGCCGAAATCAAGAGTCAAACATTGAACCGACTGAGCCACCCAGGCACCCTGGTGGTTAGTTTTATAAAATTATTCATTTAATCTTTTTACTTATTATAGGTCTATTCAGATGGCTGGTTTCTAGCTTGAGTCAGATTCAGTAGTTTGTGTGCCACCACACTCCAAAATACATTCCCCTTTTCACCATTTGTTGGCAAATAGTTGCTCATAGCATTCCTTTATAATCCTTTTTATATCTGTAAAATTGGTAGTAATGTCCCACTTTCATTTCTGATTCTAGTAATTTGAGGCTTCTCTTTTTCCTTTGTCAAACTAGTTAAAGTTTCACCAGTTATGTTAATCTTTACAAAGAGCCAGATTTTTGTTTCTGATTTTTGTTTTTCTATTCTTTATTTCATTTTTTTCTGCTCTAATCTTTATTATTTCCTTTCTTCTACTTATAGATTTAGTTTGTTGTTTTCTCCAGTGTTTTAAGGTTGAGGGTTAGATTATTGATTTGAGATCTTCCCCCCACCACCCCCCGCCCTGTAGTATAGTCATTTACAGATATAGATTTGTCTCTGAGCACTGCTTTAGCTGCATCTCATAGGTCATTGTGCCTTGACTTTTATTCAGTGTTAAATATTTTCTGATTTTCCATTTGATTTCTTCTTTGATATTTAGGGCAACTAAATCATTTAGAATATATACACTTATGTTTCCACTTCTATTTCCATACTTTGATTATTCATGAAATTTTTAACATGCACATTAAACATTCATGTGTAACAATGTCTCATACCATCACTTGAAAAATAAAAGAATATCAGAACATTACTTCTGATCATTTTCCTCCAAAATTCCATGCTATTGCTATCCAATATTTTTACTTTCATCCTTGTTTTTAACATCACAAATTAATGTTGTTCTTGTTATACCAACAATTTTTAAAACTGTATTTACATATACATTATTATTTTGCTCATTACTCTTCCTAAAGTATATCCTTTTAGAATTTGCTTTAGTAAAAGCATGATAAAGGTAAACTCTTAATTTTTGTTTTATCTAAAAATGTCTATTTTCATTCTTGAAAGATGGTGAGCTGGGTGGGTTAACAATTACTCTTTAAGCATTTACAGATATTATTTCATGAATTTTTATTCACTTAATATATTTTACTCATCATTATTACATAATTATAATTATTTGCAATGAATAAAAATCAATATATCAAAACTTTTTGTAATAATTATAAATTATGTTATAATAATATTCTTATTTCATTAATTTTATTTCTTATGGAGTATCACTCTTCTATCTTCCTGATTTTAAGATCTGTTTTTAGTCTTTTTTATTCTGCAATTTCACTCTGATGTGTTTAGGTATTTCATCAGTCTTAGAAAAGTCTTGCCAAATATTCCCTTTGTTCTGTTTTCCTAAATCTTTTCTGGGACTCTAATTAGGCTTACTTTAGATCTCATTCTGTCCTTCACTTCTAATTATTTTAAATTTAAAATGTCTTTCCACATAAAAAAATCTTCATTGTTTCCACCGGTCCATAGCTTGGGAAAGTGTCTGGGGAGTGTAGAAGTAACTGTTCTGGTGACAAGAGCAGAAGTTCAGGTGGAATCCCCAAGGCCAGGGACTGAAGCAGTGCCCCTTGAGGGCCATGGCACTCAGGAGGTCTCTAATCATGCTTGAGAGTGGGTCTTTCTTTCTTTTTTTTTTTTTTAAGATTTTATTTATTTATTTGAGAGAGAGAGAATGAGAGACAGAGAGCACGAGAGGGAGGGGGATCAGAGGGAGAAGCAGACCCCCCGCTGAGCAGGGAGCCCGATGTGGGACTCGATCCCAGGACTCCAGGATCATGACCTGAGCTGAAGGCAGTCGCTTAACCAACTGAGCCACCCAGGCGCCTGAGAGTGGGTCTTTCAAAGAGATAACTACCCAACCCTGTCCTGTGGAGAGTGGTCAGGTGGAAGCCCATTTTCTGGATGAATTTCATGGCTTGCTTTAGAAAGTGGTTTTTCAGGAATTCACAGATATGAGGGGCTGTACTGGCAGAGCCCAGAAAAAGCAGATCTAGTAGGGCTAGCTTCAGTTTCTTTTCTAGAACCACGCAAGCCTCCAACGCATCCAACACATAACCTGACTCATATTAAGATGACTCCTGAGATGACTCCTATTCTCAGAGAAGGCACTGTCAACACACTGGTTTTGCCCGGAGGCAGTTGGTGCTTTGTGTTTCTTCCTTTCCAACTCACAGATGACACATACCCTTTAATGCCACACTGTTTCGGTTAAAATAATAGCAGAGAGAGAGTTAGGTGTTATAGGTTTACAAATGCAGGTTGGCCAGGTAGTAGATAGTGGCCTTGGCCTCATTTCAATAATTCTGAAGGATCTGGTGCCTTTTTTTGGATACAAGGCACTGACCACAAAATACAGTGTTACTAGTGCTATTAGTCTATTCTTTTGCCAATACCACACTGTTTTGATTACTGTACTTATAGTAAGACTTGAAATCAAGCAATGTCAGTCTGCTGATATTGCTCTTCTTGTTCAGTAATGTGTTAGTTATTCTTGGTCTTCTGCTTTCCATATAAACTTTAGAATCAGTTTGTCTATATCCAAAAATAACTTGGCTGGGATTTTGATTGAGATTGTGTTGAATCTATAGATCAAATTATGTCATCTTAAATATAGTCTTCCTATCCATGAGCATGGAATATCTCTCCTTTCATTTAGATTGTCTTTGTTTCATCCAAGTTTTGTAGTTTTCCTCAGATAGATCTTGTACATATTTTGAGACTTATACCTAAGTATTTTATTTTGGGGGTGCCAATAGAAATGGTATTGTTTTAATTTCACATTCCAGTTGTTTATTGCTGGCATATAGCAAAGCAATTGATGTTTGTATATTAACATTCTATCCTGAAACCTGTATATTAACTTTCTATTCTGCAACCTATCCTGCAAGTTTTTTAGTTCCAGGAGGTTTTCTGTGTTTGTGTGTGTGAGAGGTTGATTGTTCATTCTGTCATTTCTTTGGGATTTTCTACATAGATAATTGTGTCATTGGGAACAAAATCAGTTTTTTCTTCCTTCCTGATATATATACTATATATATATATATATAGTATATATATATACTATATATATATATATCTTTTACTGCCACATTGCATTAGATAGAACTTCCAGTATGATGTGGCATAAAAGTGGTGAGAGGAGAGATCCTTGCCTTGTTCCTGATCTTAGCAAGAAATTTCCTCAACACTAAGTATGCTATTAACTGTAGATTTTTGTTGTTTTATTGAGTCAAGTTCCCCTGTATTGAGAATGTTCATCTGGAATGTGTCTTGAGTTTTATCCAATTTTTTTCATGCATCTATTGATATGACCATATGACTTTTCTTCTTTAGTCTGTTGATGTGATAGATTACATTGAACCAGGCTTGCAAACCTGGGATAAATCTCACCTGGTCATGGTCTAATTCTTTATTGCTGAATTCTATTTGCCAGTACTTAAGAGGATTTTTGCATCTATATTAATGAAGAATATTGGTTTGTAATTCTGTTTGTGTTTTTACTGTCTTTGTCTGGTTTTGGTATCAAGGTAATAAAATGAATTGGGGAGTTTCCCTCCTCTATTTTCAGGAAGATATTTTATAGGCATGGTGTTAATTCACCCTTAAACAGTTGGTAGAATTCTCTAGTGAAACCATTTGGATGTTAAGATTGCTTTGTTAGAGGTATAAAATTACAAATTCAATTCCCTTAATAGTTACATGGTTATTCAAGTAATATATTTCATATTGGATGAGTTCTAGTGGTTTGTATTTTTTGAGGAACTGTTCCATTTAAGCTAAATTATCAAATATAAGTATAGATTGTATGCAGTATTCTATTATTATTATCCTTTTAATGTCTGCTGGATCTGTAGTGATAGCCCTTATTTCATTCTTCATATTTGAGTATTCTCTATTTCTTTCTTTCAGTTTTGTGAGAGGATTGTCAATTTTATTGATCATTTCAAAAAACCAGCTTTTTGCTTCATTTGAGTTTTTCTATTGATTTTTGGTCTATTTCATTCAATTCTGCTCTTTATTAATTTTTGCATTCTGCTTGAGTTTACATTGTTTTCCCTTAATTTCTTGGAGCTTAGATCGATTTGAGATCTTTCCCTTTTTATAATGTATGCATTTAGTGACTTGAATTTCCTATCAGTACTGCTTTAGTTGTGTCCCACAAATTCCATTTTTATTTTCATTTAGTTCAACATATTTATATTTTTCTTTTTAAATTTCCCTTGAGAGTTGAACTCATGGATCATTTAGAAGTGTGTTTAGTTTCTAAGTGTTTGGAATTTTCCTTTCATCTTTGTTATTGATTTCTAGTTGATTTCATTGCATCAGAGGACACAGTTTATGTGATTTAAGTTCTTTTAAATTTCTTGAGGTTTGATTTATGGCCTAGGAATGTTCTTAGTATACGTTCCATAGGTACTTGAAAATACTGTGTATCTGTGTCATTTAGATCTTGTTGATTGATGGAATAATGTAGTTGAGTTCTATATCTTTGCTGATTTTCTTTCAAATTGCTCTATCAACTGTTGAAGTCATTAACTATAATTCTAGATTTGTCAATTTCCCTTCATTTGTTTTTTTTTTTTAAAGATTTTATTTATTTATTTGAGAGAGAGAGAATGAGAGACAGAGAGCACGAGAGGGAAGAGGGCAGAGGGAGAAGCAGACCCCCTGCCGAGCAGGGAGCCCGATGCGGGACTCGATCCTGGGACTCCAGGATCATGACCTGAGCCGAAGGCAGTCGCTTAACCAACTGAGCCACCCAGGCGCCCCTTCATTTGTTTTTTTAAAAAAGATTTATTTATGAGAGAGAGCGCGAACTGGGGGGGAGGAACAGAGGGAAAGGGAGAGAATCACAAGCAGATTCCCTGCCGATCCCATGACCCTTGAGATCATGACCTGAGTTGAAATCAAGAATCAGACAATTAACTGACTGAACCACCCATGCATCCCTATTTCCCTTCATTTCTATCAGTTTTTTTCACATATTTAAGAAAAATTTTTTAAGATTTTATTTTTATTTATTGAGACAGAGATAGCAACAGAGATCACGAGCAGGAGAAGCAGACTCCCTGCTGAGCAGGGAGCTAGACGTAGGGCTCGATCCCAGGACCCCAGGATCATTACCTGAGCTGAAGGCAGATGCTTAACCAACTGAGCCACCCAGGTGCCCCTTTTTCATATATTTTGTGCATAAATGTTTAGGATTGCAGTCTTCTTAGTGGACTGGCATTTTATCATTATGTCATAGCCCTCTCTGTCCCTAATATTCTTTCCTCTAAAGTCAACTTTGCTATTAATATAGCCACATCTGCTTTCTTTCGTTTGCAAGGTGAATCTTGTATTCCATCCTTTTAACTTTCAAACTACCTACATCATAGTATATGAAGTGAGTTTCTTATAGACAACCCATCATTCATAGTGTTGGGTCATATATTTTTTTATCCACTGTCAATCTTTTTTATATTTAATGCCTTTATAATTAATGTAACTATGATGTATTAGTGTTTAAGTCTGCCATTATTTTTTTATTTTCTGGTAGTTCTCTATGTTTAACTTTTTTTTTCCCTTTTCTTGCCTATCTGTAGTTTAATTGAATATTTTTTTAAATTCCATTTTGATAGATCTATAATATTTTTGAGTATACTTCTTTATCTAGTCTTTTAGAGTAGTTGCTCTAGTATTACATTATAAATTTATAACTTATCCAAGTTTATTGGTGTCACCATTCTACCAGTTGGAATGAACTATAAAAACTTTATCTCTATACTCCTTTACCCTTCCATTTCTAATTGCCTTTTTTATTAAGATTTTATTTATTCACTTGAGACAGAGGAATAGAGAGAGAGAGCATGAGCAGGGGAGAGGCAGAGGGAGAGGGAGAAGCAGACTTCCCGCTGAGCAGGGAGCTGGACGTGGGGCTCAATCCCAGGACCCTGAGATCATGACGTGAGCTGAAGGCAGATGCTTAACCATCTGAGCCACCCAGGTGCCCACATTTCTAATTGTATTATTCTCTCTACCTACATTGAAAATCACAATGGATAGGTTTTTTTGTTTTGCTTTAACAAACCTGAGAAAACTTAAGAAAAGTGTGTTCTATTTATCCCTATTTTTACTTTCTGTTCTTCCTTCCTGATGTTCCAAGATCCTTCTTTTATCATTTCCTTTTTGTTTCAAGAACTTCCTTTAGTCATTCTTTGAGGGGAGATCTGCTGGAGATAAATTCTCTTAGTTTACCTTCATCTGAGAATGTCTTGGTTTCTCCTTCATTACTGTAGCATATTTTTGTTGGATATAGAATTCTGCATCAACAGTTCTTTTTTCACTTAAAAAGTGTTGTGCAACTTCCTTCTGGCTTTTGTTGTGCCTTGTGAGAAATTCATTGTCATTTGAGTTGTGTATGTCTTACACATTATGTGTCATTTGTTGCTGCTTTCAAGACTTTTTGTTTTTCTTTGGTTTTCAGACATTTCAGACATTCATTCAGACTATGACGTGTTTTGGTGTGGATATGGGGGTTTAATCCTGTTTGGAGTTCACTGAGCTTCCTAGATCTATTGCAGAATCTGGAGTATTTTTAGAAATTATTTCTTCAAATTTTATTTCAGCCTCCACCTCTTCCTCTTCTCCTTCTGGAAATCCAATGTCATGAATGTTAGATCATTTGTTATAGTCTCAAATGTCCTTGGGGCTCTATTTATTATTTTCAATTTTCTGTTGTACAGATTGGCTAATTTCTATAGCTATATCATCAAATTCACTGATTCTTCCCTCTATTCTCTCTATTTTGCTGCTCAGCTCATCCATGGAGTGTTCTCTTTTTTAATTTTAATTTGTTATTTTATTTTTTGGTTCTAGAAATTCCATTTGGTTTTTCTTGTATCTTCTATTTTTTTGTTGCAACTTTCTATTTCCTTGCTGATACTTTTTCATTTATATCGAGTGTTTATATTTGTTAGAGCATTTTTAAGACAGCTGTTTCAAAATCCTTACCAGAAAATTCCAAAGATTTATTTTATTTATTTTAGAGAGAAAGTATGAGCAGGGGGAGGTGGAGAGGGAGAGGATCTCAAGCAGACTTTGCGCTGAGCACAGAGCCTGATGTGGAGGTCAATTTCATGACCCTGAGATCATGACCTGAGCAGAAATCAAGAGTCAGACGCTTAACCAACTGAGCCACTCAGGTGCCCCTTTACCAGAAAATTCTATTATCTGTATGATGCAGTTGTCTTTTGCCATTCAATTTGAGATCTTCCTGGTCCTTGGAATGGTAAGTGATGATCATTGAAAGTTGAACATTTTGGATATCACGAGATTCTGGATCTCATTAAATCTTGTGTTTTAGCACTCCTCCTCTGATACCTATTGTAGCTGGCCTCTGTTACCATTCCACCTGGGGAGCAAGACACTGCCTCATTACAACTAGGGGAAGATGGAAGTTCAGGTTCTCCTCTCTGCTTTGAATGACATATAAGAGGAGGGAGGCTCCTTGGCACTGCTGGGTAGAAGCTGGAGTTCAGGCTCCATCATAGGCTGTGGTGACAATTCTGGCTTAGAAGGGGAACACCTTGTTACTCTTCCCCATGTATCTTCCACTGACAATGCAAAATGGTGGATGAAATGTGTGAGTGGCCTCAGTTCTGTGGAGCAGTGATGAAAAGTCCTGACTGTTAGGCTTATTTGAGTCACTTAACGTGAAGGGGGAGGGCACCTAACAGCAAAGGGGAAAGAACCTCTGTACAACCCACATAATTGAGGCACTTTGTTATAACCTGGAAAGGGTGGAAGTCTAAGTTCTACACATTATCATTGCTGGTGTTGGCTTTTTCTGTGGTTTTTGGCTAGAGCAGAGCAGTTATTTCATAAAAGTTTTCAGTCTTGTTAGGCTGCCTCTTTCCTGACCCTTTAGCTAGAGAGAGCAGGCTTTTCTTGGCCCTTCTTTACCTGCACTAAAAACTTCCAAGTTGCTGCCTTCTTCAGTAATCAGTATGGGATATGTGAGGGAATAAGACATTCCAGGGAACTCACCACTGTATTGTTCCTTGGTTCCAGGACTCCTTTAGCCAGTATGCCTTCTCTTCCACCTTTCAAGATCCTTCTTATGTCTGTTTTATGTACCACATTCAGGGCTTTTAGCTGTACTTAGCAGGAAGAATAGGGAAAAGTCTGTCTACTCCATCTTTTGGAATAGGAAGTCCTTTCTCTATTATTTGTATGTGTGATGATACTGTGGTAATGTCCTTTAGAAACACTGATTTACAGATGAAACATAATGTCTTGGATGAACTTAAAATAATTTGGGGTGGGTAATGGGTAGAAAGAGCAAATGAGATTAGCTATGAATTAGTAATAGTTAAAGATGGATGATGTACGTATAGAAGTTCATTACTCTATTTTATTTTTGTATATGTCTGAAGTTCTCCTTAAAAAGGAAACCATTTCCTGACCACCCAGTCTAAGTCATATTACAGGCTCTTGTCTGTACTCTCCAATACAGTATAAATTTGATAAGAACCTAGTCTATTTTGGTCATAATTACAGCTCCAAAGCTTAAAAGTGACTGGCATAGAGTTGGCATTCAAATTGTCATGTTTCTTCAAATATAAAATGCCACAGATGATAAAATACCTTTATTTTATGTATTATTAAAAAAATACCACAGGGGTGCCTGGGTGGCTCAGTCAGTTGAGCATCACTCTTGACTTCAGCTCAGGTCATGATCTCAGGGTCATGAAATCAAGCCCCACATAGGGCTCTGTGCTCAGCGCAGTCTGCTTGAGATTCTCTCCCTCTCCTTGTGCCCCCTCCCCCCAGGCTCTCTCTCTCTAAAATAAATAAATAAAATCTTTTTAAAAAGATTTTAAAGACAGTGAGAGAGAGAGAGCACAAGCAGGGGGAGCGGCAGGCAGAGGGAGAGGGAGAAGCAGACTCCCCGCTGAGCAGAGAGCCGGATGTGGGGTTTGATCCCAGGACCCTGGGATCATGACCTGAGCCGAAGGCAGACGCTTAACTGACTGAGCCACCCAGGCACCCCAATAAATAAAATCTTAAAAAAAAAAAAATTAAATTATGGCATATATGGCATAGCATCAATTTTTAGAAGTATTTGAATTTCAGATGCTACAATGTGGGAAAAATGTTCATTTTGTAATTAATGAAATATGGTATTTGTAGAATAAATGATACTCTATGAGGTCAAGATCATGATGAAAATGCTTCACATGTGTTCAAGATCAGGGTTTAACCAATTTTACACTGACTATATTTGTTCCCAACTGTTGAAAATTTATGTCCTAGTTTATAGGTTACTATTACAAACCTTAACAGAAAATGCAACATTCTGACATGATGATCTCCACCCTTTTACCACAAGGACCCCTTTTATTATTCTATCCCCAAGGTCACCATATTTTGAAATATTTTGATATCAAGTAAAATTCATTTGTTAAACTAATTTTCTTCATTTTTCACAGATTAAATATGTAGTATTCAAATGGAGGCAATATAATTCCAGCTAAAACTTGATCTTTTACCTACCCAACATTGCCTTACTACAAGGAAAAGTACATTTACATTAGGAAATCTACTTTTTAGCTTCCAGTGCTATTTTCTCAGAATCCAAGAACCAGTGGAATCGACATGGCAGGAATCAAGATGGCAGGCACTGGATGCCAGCTCCTATATTAAGTCAAGAAAGGGCATGAAGGTAGCCCATCTTAATGTTACATAATAAGTTAGTCCATTTGTTTACACAACTCTCCAACAGAGGAAATTGTGTAAGGGAGTTCAACATTGTGGTGAACTGACATGGTGCAGGTGTCTATTCAAGTTTCTAAATTGACAACACAAACATTCAATTGTTTTTTCTATGTTGAATTGGAACAGAGTAGTGAAAAGAAAATACTATTTATAGAGTTTTAGATCACTTACCCTCTGTGTGTCAGTTTAGATCTGAGTGCAGAGGACAAGTCATTCATCTTTGTATCCCTGAGCAGAAAGTTCAGTGGATACCCACAGAAGATACCTGTGTCTATGAATATGTGAATGGATGGAAGGACAGTGGTCCTCAGAACCTTCAAGACATCTTCCCTGTCCCTGATTTGAGCTTTCTTAGAAGATGGAAATTAGGAAAAGGGAATGAACACCAAGAAACATGAGCTTAGGAACCTGGCCAGGATGAAAAACTAATACAGCCAGAATTCTCTTTACCTTTGGAAAGTTCCTCATGCCAGTCTACATGCCTAACACCTAATGTGGAATAACAAATCTACATGTAAAAACTTTCACCAAATGCCTAGGACATACTCGACAGATTTAAAATGAGAGCATGCACATGAACATCTCAAAAGTGGCATAATTAATTTGAGAAAAAAAGAGGTGGTGACAAGGGAATCAGAATTTCTTTATTCTCGTCCTACAAAAATCATGTAAACATTAGCACAGATGTCTCCTTATCCCCAAGTTCAAAACTGTCATGAGATGGTAATCCTACATTTAAAATAAACAGGAAAAATAAAATCAGTTATCAGGTGAACATAGCAGTTTTGGTTGTCTTGTATGGGAAACCTGCTCTGGAGGCTCAGTAGATCTGTGTGGGAATCTGGTGAGGGGCAACAAAGGGCACTCTGTCACAGGCACAGAGAACAGCAGTGGGTCAGTGGATTTTAGTTTGTTCCAATAAGTATCACACTGGGACCCCCTTATAGCCCCCAAACAAGAACAGGATTAAATATTTGAGCTCAACTGCCAGCAATGGCTGGTCTTTGAAGAAAGTACAGGCCTTCTAAACTTTACTTATCTTTAAAGGAGACAAACTAGGATTTAGGTTTTCCTTATATCAGAAAAAAGTCATGAACACGAAGCTACACAGATCGGAAAACACAGGAAAAAAAAAAAGCAGGTGAGAATCTGTACACAACTGCTTCTCTTCCTATTGAAGTTTTAAAGAATGTAACCCAACTACTTCTTTGCTCCATCATATTCTTGCGTTGGGACAGCTTAATCAAAATTCGGTTTCCAAAGCAATAAATGTTGGTTAAATACCTGGCATAGCAGTCATGAAGCCTGGTTAGATCTCCTTTTCAATCTCCCCTTTAAGTACCACTTTGGGTCTGCCTGCCCTTAATGTCACTTCAATCAGCAAGAAAAGAAATAATTTGGGGCACCTGGGTGGGTCAGTCAGTTAAGCGTCTGCCTTCGGCTCAGGTCATGATCCCAGGGTCCTGGGATTGAGTCCCTCATCGGGCTCCTTGCTCTGCTTCTCCCTCTCCTCCCTGCTTGTGCTCTCTCACTGTCTCTCCTCTCTCTCTCAAATAAATAAATAAAATCTTAAAAAAAAAAAAAAAAGAAAGAAAGAATTCTCTCAGAGACATTTTAATGTACCCCACTGATAACTAGTCATTCATTATGAAGAATACCTTATAGTAGGAACTTGGTAGAGAACAACAGTGTCAGGGCCTTTGTTCTATCAGGTCTCCTCCAGAGATGACAGAGTAAGTCTCCTTTCACAAGGAACTTCTGGAGGTTCAGATGGTATTCCCTAACCTCTGGGTATCTGTTAGCCCATTAGAAAAATGAGCTAAAAGCAATGTCCACAATAGCCAAACTGTGGAAAGAGCCAAGATGTCCATCGACAGATGAATGGATAAAGAAGATGTGGTATATACACACACACACACACACACACACACACACACACACAATGTAATATTATGCAGCCATCAAAAGGAATGAGATCTTGCCATTTGCAATGACGTGGACGGAACTGGAGAGTGTTATGCTGAGCGAAAGAAGTCAATCAGAGCAAGACATGTATCATATGACCTCACTGATATGAGGAATTCTTAATCTCAGGAAACAAACTGAGGGTTGCTGGAGTGGGGGGTGGGGTGGGAGGGATGGGGTGGCTGGGTGACAGACACTGGGGAGGGTATGTGCTATGGTGGGTGCTGTGAATTGTGCAAGACTGTTGAATCACAGATCTGTACCTCTGAAACAAATAATGTAATATATGTTAAGAAAAAAAAAAAAAAGAAGATAGCAGGAGGGGAAGAATGAAGGGGGGGAAATCGGAGGGGGAGATGAACCATGAGAGACTATGGACTCTGAAAAACAAACTGAGGGTTCTAGAGGGGAGGGGGGTGGGAGGATGGGTTAGCCTGGTGATGGGTATTAAAGAGGGCACGTTCTGCATGGAGCACTGGGTGTTATGCACAAACAATGAATCATGGAACACTATATCAAAAACTAATGATGTAATGTATGGTAATTAACATAACAATAAAAAATTTTTTAAAAAAAGAAAAATGAGCTAAAATATGCAAAGCAACTAGTACAGTACCTAATGTACAGTAGATGCTCCATAAATGTTTCCTGGTCAATTATAACAGTTGACATTTATTGAGCACCAACTATGTGCCAGACCCCACAAGCACTTCTTTATATATAGCATTTCCTAGTAAGTGCTAATAGCCCGTTTTCTAGATGAGTTAAATAAGGCTCAGAAATTCAGTTTGTTTAGAGAATTATCAAGGGATGTGGCTAGCATTTGAAACCAGTTTGTCTGATTTAAAATCTCATACCCTTTCCATTATTCCACATTGCTTCTTTTAACTGTTAAGGGCATCTGAGTGAGCTAGACAGAAAGTGTAAAGCAAGTGAGCTATATTAACCACTTAAGAATTCTAAACTAAAATATTGTTTCATGCCTCAACAGATGACAGAAGGGAAGGGTAAACAATTTGAAATGAAACAATAAACCTCTAATGGAATAAAAAGATGCTGCTGAATGTTTTAGAACAGACAAATGTTAATTAGATGTCTGATTTTTTCCTCTTTTTACAGAAGGCATTCCTCCTGCCTCAAAAAATGGGCATTATTTCTCTTTATGTTCCATCTGATTAAATTATCCCAATCCTGGAATGTACTGGGACAAAGTAGGCAGGTTTTATTCTTGGAAAACCCTCAAAAGAGAGAGGCACTCAGATAGATGGCCTAGACACTAAGCCTGTTTAGCATTAAGAGTTCAGTCTTAGAGTCTATGTCCTGGAATATTAGGCTGGGTGTCTTCTTACCTGGATTTAATGATTTCTCTACCACACGAACCATCCTATACTGTTCATGTAATGTTTTAAAGAACTGTTCACTTAGTCTTGGGGCTGGGTAAGAGGAAAAGATATAGAAACAGAAAAAAGAAATGAAATATAACCATGAATGCTTAACCAAAGCTCCAAATGGGTTGGGACAGAAAGAGAAGACTTTAGTATCAGTAGAAATAAAGCCAGACACCTTGGATTTAGGGAGATGATTAAAAATCTTAGTTACTATGGTAAAGAACTTTGTTAATGACAAGTGGCTGCCATCAGGTGCCAAATTTCATTAACCTCTCAATCTCTACACAAAAAAAGAATTGCAGACATTGGCCATGGCCCCATTTTTTCCTGCGAATACTGACACCAGGAGTTTGGACCATCTATCAAAATTTCTCATTACTAGGATTTAACCTCCAATAGCATTTTCTGACAGCTGACTATAAACTAGAGCTTCAACAGTAAAGTATTATTTTAGAAATATGAATAAATGCTTCACGATTAAACTCTACTCTCAATGCAGAATCAGCTTTCATTTTAACCTCTGAAAGACATTATTGTTTATGTTTGATGCCAGTTTAAAATGGACACAATTGTAAATAAATGATTTTAAACAGAGCTCCTGATTAAACCTAAATCTAATCATTTTCCATAACTCCAGTTTTATTTGGATTTTATGTGCTTGCACACAGACACACTTAAAGAACATATATTTATATTTATAGATAAAATATAGATGATGTGGGAGTTTCTGACAAATGATTTGTTAATTAAAATTTATTAACTATATAACCTTTGAATACCAGAGAAACTTCAATATGTACAAGTCAGCATGAGTTCCCACTTCCTAAACTTTGGTTATATGAATATGCCTCAAGCACCATAGAACAAACAATAATTCTAATTTGAAAACAAAAAAAATCCCAAGAAACGAGAGATCCTGCAACTCTCTTGCATCTTTTCTTTTTTTTTTTAAAAACACCATTTGGGGAAACTCTTTTATTATACATTTCCTTCCATTTTGGTCAGTTTCCAAAAACAGTATTAATAAAAATTGATCAGGGAAGAAGGGACTGAGAAACCATTATAGATCAAGGTGCTGTCTTAAAAGAACTGTATCTGGAAATTATTCTGTCTGAAATACAAAATCGTTTTAACCTAGGAGATGTGCATTATGTAACGTCTGAAAAAAATCCTCAACTCTTTATTTTCAAAATTCAAAACTCAAACAACACAATCATAACAAGAGTTGGGGGTGAAAGGCTTACAGGGAAATCTTCAGCAAACCCAGTTAAAAAGTTCTTTGTTTTCAACTTCTTGCCTGGCATCCCTGGCATCTGCTAGCTGCAGAGGCAATGTGCATAATATATAGGCATCAAAAAAGAGATCTGACAGGCTGAGCAAAACCTTTCATGGGATTTCACAGGAAATCTGAAGGGCAAAAGAAAGAAAAACCGAAGGATGAAGACTGAAATAGAAAAAATGCAAACAAAATATATTTAAGCCTGTGTAAGTTAGGATGGAGGGGGCTTACATGACAACTGCATGTGTGTGGAAGGGATTGCATCCTTGCCCACAAACTGGATTATATACACATTCATATTAAGTTAAGTCAGTTCGTATATTACACCTGACAAGTCAAACAGGATGTTTCTAGTGAGAGGTGGAAGGAGGTTCTCTATTTACTCAGCTCCTCAGGCCCCAGTCCTTTGTCCTGGCTGGTTGGTGGTCTCTGCACAGAACTCAACAGCATGGTATATGAATGGATAAAGCTTGATGTCTGGTCCAGGGGTGGAACAGTTTCTGCATTCTTCATTGTAATACCGGAGCAACAGCTTATATACTTCTCCTGGAGAGTAAAAGGCCAGATCAATACCCACATTAAGGTATGTAGATGGATAAAATTGCTAGGGAACACTCCAGAAATCTTAATCTATCTTAATCTAACTTAACATGTGCTCACTCTTGGCTTTTGAAAACAGAGCATGAATGGCATATTCCTGGAAGGCTTTCCTAATGTAAACTTAAAAAAATTTTTAAGTATCTTAAAAACTACTTATTAGTTCATGATGACAACAGGCCACACATGGTACATCAGCCACGTACCATTTGGGGAGTTTGTGGCAACTTTATTTCTACATTCAGCTCCCAGGGTAGCAAGGCCTTTCAAGTCCAGCTGAAATACAGCAAATGAGCATGCTGTTATGTCTGATAAATGTGACTCAGAGTGAGGCCTCTTAGACTTGAACTCTCCCTCCTTCCTATACCGTCCCTCTTTTAGTTTTCTATATGCATGAAAGTAAAAATGGATATTAAATATTAAACTCCAGCTTCTTGGCCTTACTTTAATAAGCTCACATACTCATTCAAGATAGCAGATGAAACTTTGTCAGAAAAAAGATTCTGCAGATGTTGCCCAACTAAGACTGTGTCCACCCTTCTCAAAATCATGCTTTCATTTTTTCTTATCCACTGTGATCCATCCAGTTTAAACAAGTGTTTGTTTGTCCTGGATGGTGGACAATCTATCTAGATACCAAGTGTCAAGACGATTTCCTACTTACCAACAGTTAGTTTCCTTTCAGTAAGGAAAGTGTGTATGCTGTAAATGTCTCTCATCAATTCTGAGTCCCCAAAGGTGAAATAAACTACATCACGCTCAGCTACAGCAGCTGCCAATATCTGTATTAAGGCTGTAGCAAAGAGAAAAAAAAACACAGCTATATTATGACACTTCCCATCAAGACACCTTTAGTTCTTTCAACCAGCTAAATTATAGCTGGTGTGCAATAGCCTTATCCTGGATTAAAGATTTATAAACCAAATACTCGTGTTATTAGAAATGGCAAATACAGATGAGTATAAATCATCTAGTCGTGTGACTTTTCAGACATGCTCCAAGAATATCAGCAAGCCACAGAATTCCACACAAGCACCTTTGTGGGAACATAAAGGAAGGTACATCTGAGGCAGCAGAGTCAAGGCACTAAGGTGGTATTTTCTTTCACTTATATTAATTTGGAACTAAACTTTTTGTTTGCTTGCTTGATTTGATTATTTTGTCTTATTACATAGTCACCGTCTTTTGTATCACAGGAGTCTCTATGATTTTTCCTAAACAATGCACTTGGGAGGTTCTAATGCTCTCATTAGCCCTACAGCAAGCATTCTCAAAATGGGTTAGCACAACCTTGGCCCTCCTATACTCCTACCGCCACCCAATCACTGCAGCAAGGAGTCAATGTTACTGAACACATCGAATAGTAACTCTGGTATGCTGGAATGCAGAAATCATTGAGAACCACTGTCCCCAGGAATCAAAGTTACAAATCACTGAGCCTGAAATATGTTTCCAAAAATTAAGTTCCTTTATAACCTTAATCTCAATGGACAAAGTTTATTTCATTTTTAAAATTTTTTGAGGACTTTATTATTTTAATTCCAATGTATTTAACATATAGTGTACAATATAGTGATTCATCAGTTCCATATATTACTCAATGCTCATCAACATAGGTGTACTCTTAAATCCCCTTCACCTATTTCACCCATCCCCTCATCCACCTGCCCTCTGCTGTTTGTTCTCTATAGTTAAGTGTCTGTTTGTTGGTTTGCCTTTCTTTTTTATCCCCTTTGTTCGTTTTGTTTCTTAAACTCCACATATGAGTGAAATCATACAGTATTTGTCCTTCTTGACTGGCTTATTTCGCTTAGCATTATACTCTCCAGCTCTATCCATGTTGCTGCAAATGGCAAGATTTCATTCTTTTTTTATGGCTAAATAATACATACACACACACACACACACACATATATGTGGAATATAGATACATCTTTAGCCATCTGTCGATGGACACATGGACTGCTTCCGTAGTTTGGCTATTGTAAATAACGCTGATAAAAAATAGAGGTGCATATATCCCTTTGAATTAGTGTTTTCGTAGTACGATTACTGGATTGTAGGGTAGTTCTATTTTTAATTTTTTGAGGAACCTCCATACTGTCTTCTACAGTGACTACACCAGTTTTCATTTCCACCAACAGTGTTTCTTTTATTCCACATCCTCGCCAACACTTGTTTCTTGAGTTTTTGATTTTAGCCATCCTGATAGGTATAAGGTAATATCTCATTATGGTTTTGATTTGCATTTCCTTGATGAGGTTTATGTTGAGCATTTTTTTATATGTCTGTTGGCCATTTGTATGTCTTCTTTGGAGAAAAATCAATAGACAAATTTATTTTAAATAACAACAAAACTGAACATAGGTATAAACTGAACAAAACAACACAGGTATAATTCTTTGCTAGTTACATATCTTTCACTTCATAAAAAGGAAGGTGGGACTCAAACTAAAACATTATGGAGAATAACTTCAGTATAGTTTTGATTTTTGAGAGCATGTTAATACTCTACATATTCAAAAAATAAAATTAAAACAATAAGAATGGGAATGGAGAGCAATCTATAGCTGAAAGCAAACAAAAACAAATTAGCCTAATTTTATTTCAAAAGAATAACATAACTACACTGAAGGGAAAAGAAAAAAGGAAAAGATGAAAGAAAAAAATAACTAATCCAAGTAACTTATGAACATAATATATGACTAATATACTGTCAGTCTTGGGCAAGGAGAAAAGAATTTCAAACAAATCCCCAATTCTTTTTACTAGGTTTGCTTATCATAGCAGTTCAGGCAAAGCAATTTTGAAACTATTTTTAAATATATTTCAGGATTGAGCAAATGAGTAAAGGTGTTGATATTGTTGGGAGCTGGAGTCCTTACTATAGAAGAGGGGGGCACACAAACCTGGAATGGGGGAATAGAAAAATAACTGGGATAGATTCAAATGGAAGGCACTAGTGTGTACTCACAGACTTGTAAAATACGTACATTTCTCTGTGTGTGTGTGTGTGTGTGTGCATTCTTAGCTTTGTCTGCTAATGTGCTTTAAAAGAAGACACCCCAGCGGCAGTGAGCACATCTAGTGCCCAGATCTCAGTCTCTAATACCATTCCCCCTTTAAAGGAGATGGATTTCTCAGGGAAATGCCTGATTCCATGGTTAGGGTAGGATAGGTACGAGAAAAGCCCAGGATATTTTCTTATACCAGAAAGTAAAAAAAGTGCTCAGGATACAGGAGCCAGTTTGAAGGAGATCCCTAGTCAAATCTGGGCAAGCTGGGCACCAAAATATTAAATACAGTAATAAATTAAAAACCACTGAAAAAATATCAATTCCCGAGTCCACACTGATAATATATAATAAATAGAGAAAAGGAAGGAGGGGCTCTTGCTCACAGGAGAAAGTCAAAGACTAAATGGAGGGTGAGACAGCACGGGATAATTCTCTTTTGCAACCATCATGGTAAAGACTGGATCAGGCAAAAATCACTAAAGGATGCCAAATCTAATGGAAATTTTGTCTTAATGTGTCTTCCCACAGATGGCTTATTAGCTACAAGGGAGGAAAAAACTATACAGTGGAGAAATCAGACAACACCTTGACTGGGTAACATCACCAATGAGGTCAGATGGCCATCAAGTGCCTCTAGATATTATCACCTATGCGGTTCTCTAACAATGCATAACCTTAACCTAATTACAAGGCAACAGCAGACAAACTCAAGGAACACTGTATTCTTTAAATATGTCAATGTCATAAAAGATTAAAAAAAAAAAAGGCTATGGAAATACTCCGAATTCAAAAGGAGGCTAAAAGACATGACAACTAAAGGCAATACCTGACCCTAGACCCTGTACTGGAGGGCAAGAAGGCTATAAATGGTTTTATTAGGCCCCCTGACAAAATTGGAACATAGATGATAGAGTAGATAAAAATATTCTATCAATATACATTTATGAGTTTAATAATATGTTTATATAAGAGAATATTTTATTCTTAGGAAACACACATTGAAGTATTTAGGAAAAGGTGCATAATGTATATAATTTAAGCTCAAATTGTTCAGAAAAATTGTGCATATGTGTGTTCATATATATACATGTCCATACACACACACACACACACACACACAGCTGTTTCTTTTTCCTTTTGTAACTTTTTGTATATTTGAAATGATGTTCAAATAAAAAGTTTTTAAAAATTATGTAAGAAGGAAAAATATATTTTAGTTGAACTAGTAAATTTGATAGTTGAGTACCCCCCAATTTGGGAAAGAATCTAAGACATTATAATACATGCGAGATTCTAAAATACCAAAGTATTACCTAATTTCCCAAACCAGTATTTACTGAGTATCCACAACATGTGAGGTACCATGACTAGGCCTCATTAATCTTGCACTGTTGAAAGTAATTAATCTCAAAATAGAGGTAAGTTTTAATTAAATCTGTTCAACCAACGTATACATACATTAAAGCTTCAGTACACTCAATTTTAAAAGGTTCCCAATTAACCTAACCTCTGAAACAAATAATACATTATATGTTAAAAAAAAAAAAAAGATAGTAGGAAGGGAAAAATGAAGAGGGGGGAAATCGGAGGGGGAGATGAACCATGAGAGACTATGGACTCTGAGAAACAAACTGAGGGTTGTAGAGGGGAAGGGGGTAGGCAGATGGGTTAGCCTGGTGATGGGTATTAAAGAGGGTACGTATTGAATGGAGCATTGGGTGTTATATGCAAACAATGAATCATGGAACACTACATCAAAAATTAATGATGTAATATATGGTGATTAACATAATAAAATTAAAAAAATTTTTTTAAAAATGGAAAAATGAATTGTCATTTTCCTCTACCAAGAAGTATCATTTCTTTAATGAAAATTTGGCTTTTAAGTATTTCCTATTGAAAAAAGAGAAACCCAAAGAAAAGTCCTTTCAGTCTTATTTCCTCCTTATATACAGAAATACTAGATCACTAGTCATTTGCCACTTAGGAAAATGAGGTATGAATAAAAACATTCAAAATTTATCTCCCTATAGAATATATTTTAAGAATGCTTCACAGGCCATCTTGTTCCTATGGATGGGCTCTTAGAGCTAAGCTTGACACAGCTACCAAAAAGAGGCTGGATCGTAATAAGAGAAACCAACTCACGTTACATTTTTTATTTCACATCCGTTTCTATTTGGGTACACATTGCAACATAAACATGTGTCAAACAGGTTGGGACTGAAGACAGGAGACCTGAGTTCATTCCTCACCCATCTGCTAGCTCTCTAGATCTATGACTTTGGCCAAGTCACCTAACTCTCTTGCCTGCAATTTTCCCGGCTATGCTATGAAGGAGTTGGATCAGATGATCCCTTAAGACTCTTTCAGAGTGTAGAATTCCATAATCCCTGCTATAATTTTTCTCCTTGCACTGGATATTAGACTATAAATACACAAAGGAAATTTTCAGAATATAAATTAATCTTAACTCTACATATATCAGTAATCACTAACAAAAGATCATTTTAAACAGAACTGTCTTTAGACCTCACTATGTACGACATCCCCAAAACCTTTGCAAATCTAAAGAATTAAGTCTCAGGATTTAGGTGAATTCTCTTGCATCCCAAGTTAGATGAGAATAAATCACAAATCTAATAGGGTATGTGGAATGGGTCCAAGTATGATATAAAAGCATCAAGTTCTAACTTCAAGCACAACTAGATGCCAAAATAATCACTTAAATTAACCTGCAGGGAGCTTGGTTTTAATTTTCTTTTTGGCATCAATGTTATGAAGAAAATTCAAATAAATATAAATAACATCAAAAAACAATTCATAGTGTCCTCTTCCAACAAATGAACCAAACCAAAAATGAATAAAATGATGGATACTCATACCACAGGTGTGGTTTGAGGCCATCAGCATGTAATTTAAAAAGAACTGCTAACACTGAGTTCTTACAGCATGCTGAATGGTTCTAGCAGCTTAAAAGCACAAACTCAAGCACAAATGTTACAAGAATTATCTCAGTTAATCCTTATAAAAACTGAATAAGGTAAATATTAGTATTATCTCCATTTTGAAAATAAGGCAATATGGGCACCAAAAGGTTAAATAATTTGTCTAGGGTTACAAGCCAGAAAGCAATGGAGCTGAGTGAGGTTTGAACCCTGGCAGTCTGACTCTAGGACGTGCTCCCTCACTCACTATTCTGCAAAGCTATCACGCCAAGTCATTCTGCTCTACTCTAAACAAACATACCTTATGCCAGCCAGAAGAATTTCCTCAAGTTGTTTACATTATTTAAATGCATGCTGGCAAGAAGACCCAATAGTATAAACTTGAAAGTACTACTGATGTCCTTCTGATGAAACCCAAGGGGTTTTGTGAGCTCTTACACCCTGGTTATCCTAAAAGCTCAAGGCTTTTTGCTCACTCCTCTCAGCCAACTCTTATTCTGTAACTGGTCACATCCTCTGGCTACTGTTTTTAATCAACACCACCTGCAGCTGCTCCCAAACCCCCATATTACTAAAGGCTCCATCTTTGATCCTTTCACCTTTTTTTTTTTTTTAATATTTATTTATTTATTTGAGAGAGAGAGAGAGAGAGAGTTGGAGGAAGGGTGGAGGGAATTTTCAAGCAGACTCCCCGCTGAGCACAGAGTCCAACCTGGGACTTGATCCCACAACCCTGAAATCACAACCTGAGCCAAAACCAAGAGTCAGATGCTTAACTGACTAAGCCACCCAGGTGTCCTGATCCTTTCATCTGTTTTAAGTGTACTCTCTCTTTAAGAATTCAACAATTTCGGGGCGCCTGGGTGGCTCAGTCGTTAAGCGTCTGCCTTCAGCTCAGGTCATAATCCCAGGGTCCTGGGATCGAGCCCCACATCAGGCTCCCTGCTCAGTGGGAAGCCTGCTTCTCCCTCTCTCACTCCCCCTGCTTGTGTTCCCTCTCTCGCTGTCTCTGTCAAATAAATAAGTAAAAAAAAAAAAAAAAAAAAGAATTCAACCATTTCTAGAATGGCAAATCCCAAATCCAGATCCAGATCCAGAATTTGTGGCCAATAAATATTAAACAACCAGAGTCCAGACACTGGGCTCTTGGGCATCAATCCTCGTTTGTATCCTAACACTGCTGCATGCTATCCTGGTGACCTCGGGCTAGCTACTTACCTCTCTATGCCTTGGTTATTTCACCTATAAAGATAAAAATAAAACCTAATACACTGTTATGAACTAATACATGTAAGGAAAGCACTTAGTACAATTTCTGGAACAAAGAATCCACTCAACATGTTCTCAACTAACAACAATAATGAAAATATATTGGTTTTTGAGAAAGAGCAAATGTGAATTTTGGTTCTGACATTTATTAGTTCTCTTTCTTTGGGCAGGTTTATTAGCCTCTCTTTGAACCTTGGTTTCCTCACCTTAAAAATGTGGCTACAAATTGAAGGGTAATTATGCAAACTAAAGGAGAAAATACAGTCTTTCTTAAACCTGGCTGATCATTAGTAACCCACAGAAAGTTAAAATTTCCCAAAGCCATTTCCCAGATCCACTAACTAAGCGGCATCTCCGAGGTTCTGATGACCACCATTCCACTCACTCTAGACACCTTGAATGCATTATCATTTACAAGACCCCATTCTAGGCACTGGGCCCGCAGAAGAGGACAATGTGGAAGTGTTAAGGAAGGAATATTCTTACTCAAGTGTGTAAGAGCAAGGCTGAGAGTGAAATGGAGTGTGGTGTGTTCTGACAGAAGTAAGCAAAGTGATAAGGAGCCTGTGGTAAGACAAACTGAACTGAACTGGCCTGTATTTCTATTTTAACCTTCCGTTTTTTATCGATAGTCACCCCCTCCCCACTTCCACAAACAGACCTCCCAAAAACCCCAGCCAAAGTGATAGACTAGGCCAATGATAGCATGGTAGAAAATGATTTATCAGAACCATTCAAGTTCCCATCTTTTCTAGATCAATGGTTTTTCTGGAGTTTAACTATCTTGATTCCAAAATAGCAAAACAATCAGTACAGACATTATTTAAGTTTGATGTCAATGGGATATAAGATATGAAGGAAAATAAATTTATAAAAAGTTTCTAAAATCTCATTTTCACTTAATATAAATATGCAATAAAAATCAACTGAAAAACTTCTTAAATCTCATTGGGGATGTGTCCAGTGTTTACTGACTTCCTGGCTACAATGATTTGGTCCAAGAGACGGGAAAGTGATCTAAGTTGGTCCAATTAGAGTATTTCCATAACATTTTAATTTTTTTAATTTTTAAAAATTTTTAAAAGATTTTATTTATTTGAGAGAGAGAGAGAGAGAGCGCACACGTGCACATGAGCTGGGGGGAAGGGCAGAGGGAGAAGCAGACTCCTCGCTGTGTGCAGAGCCTGATGCAGGGCTTGATCCTAGGACCCTGGGATCATGACCTGAGCTGAAGGCAGACACTTAACCAACTGAGCCACTCAGGCACCCCTCCATAAAATTTTTAAATGAAGGAGGTCTCCTTCCCTGTAGGGTCACTCAATTACAGTACTATAAGCCTGGTACCATTTGGTCCCCAGCTCCTGCCATCTTATCCACATCTACCAATAATTCCCATTCAGGCTTAAGTGACTAGGTAGATTAGTGTCTCTTAAAACTAAAGAATCCTACTACAGAACTTTGCTGCAGTGTTGGTGAGTTGGAGGTAGGTGGTGGGAGAGGCATGGGGATCTTTGTGGAACAGTTAACGCTAGAGTGGAGTCTTAAAGGAACACAGGGAATTAGCCAGATACTAACAGGCAATTTCAGAAAAATGTGCAAAACCCTAGATTAATGAAAGGCACACAGGTTTGCCAAATAAATTTGTTAAAGAGAAATTCATTGAGCATATTTTATTTGCAAATCACTTTTAGGTAGCGAAGGTAGGGAATGGAGATAGAAAAGAAAATACATAGGACTATAGCATCAAGATACCTTCTAATTACAGTAAACTAGCAATGGCATAATTTTCCCAAGTCAGGTAACACAGTATGGAGAGGTATAAAAAAATAAATACTGAAGGAAATGGAAGGAGGAATTGGCAAAAATATAAAAGAAAGACCTTTAGAGTACCACTCAATCCCTTCACAAAGCAAGCAGTAAAAATTAGAGGGATACAGGGTCTGGTTTAGTAAGTATAGAATCTAATAGACATAGAACAGTTCTACACCCTTCAGAGACATCTCTTCATGTGCCAATATAGTATCTACAACAACTGGCTGTTAGGCCACCAAGAGAAGCTCAAAAAACTCCAAAAAGTAGAAATAATACTATCTACACTCTTTGATTATAATGTAATAAAATTTAGAAATAAAAGGTAAAATAAACCGTTTTGTTTTTAAACCATTTCAAAACAGTTTTAAATTATCTCCTAAAAATCTCATGGGTGTCTGGTGGTACACTTAGGGCAAAAGCCCACTTCACAGTCTCTACTGAGATAGGATGAATAAAGCTGCAAAAAGAAGTTGCTTCCATCCTAACAATGAAAAAAGGCCAAGTAATCCAAAAAATCATAAATTTTTCCTGAGTCTACCAGAGAGTTGCGTTGTTGCAAGGCAACCAAAGTATGACAATCCCCTCCAAGAAGATACGAAACACATAAACTATTATCTCCGCAAGAGCACAGGAGACAGAGGTGACCACCATACAAATGGGTAAGAATAAATCAGTTAAATTGGGGGGCTGGGTGATAGACATTGGGGAGGGTATGTGCTATGGTGAGCACTGTGAATTGTGTAAGACTGATGAATCACAGACCTGTACCTCTGAAACAAATAATACATTATATGTTAATGAAAAAAAAGAATAAATCAGCTAAAACTTTAATATAATTTTAAAAGCCAAGTGTAGACTTGGGGGGTTACTTTAGAATAAGCAGGAGCCCCAGAAATAAAGAGAGTTCACACTCACTCAAAAGCTTTTTTCCATAGGCCTCCACAAGGCGCTCAGAAAGATGAGGGGCCAGGCAGGAGAATAGAGACAGCCCATGTGGTAGCACAGGCATGCAGGAAATGACTGGCTGCTGGTGGGGGACAGGCACAAAGCCCCTCCCTCTTCCCCATGTCCCTTCTTTCCTACCCTCTGGCTCTTAAAGCCATTGCAGAAAGTTGTTAGTAAATGTCTGTTGAATGAATGAATATATGAAAAATATTATCTTAACAGTTGTCAGCAGAATGTACAATGAAAACAGTTCAAAATTAAATTGTTGTAAATTTCAACACTCATGTACAGTTAGGCAGCAAGCATATTAACAAATACTTTGCCTTACTGCTAATAAAAGAAACACAAGTTTAAGTTTAAATGCTCATGTTCTCTCTCCATGATTTTTTTTTAACTATCCTTTCTTCCTTCTTTCTCTTGTAAGGTAGGGATAGCATCTGATGGTTCAAAGAGTCTTCCTGGTAGGCTTGGAAAGATCTAGGTACAGATAAAGTTGGCCAGTCAAGAAAAAGTTAATATTGGCCCTGTCTTTATCTGCTCCCAAAGAGTTTTAGTTTTCCAAACTTGTATTATCTAATGATACTCCAAATTAGACCATAGCCTCTTGATTCTTTCCTATTCATCTGCTTTAACTCCCTAATACTGGGTCATTAGCAAATATCTTTTTCTTGGTACTGTCTTCTCTAGGAGATTCGCCTAGGATTTTTTTTTTTTTAAGATTTTATTTATTTATTTGACAGAGACAGCGAGGGTACAAGCGGGGGAACAGTAGAGGGTGAGGGAGAAGCAGACTCCCCGCCAAGCAGGGAACCCAATGCAGGGCTCGATCCCAGAACCCTGAGATCATGACCTGAGCTGAAGGCAGATGCTTAACCATCTGAGCCACCCAGGCGCCCCGCACCTAGGATTTAAATGCCTCCTTGCTCATATCTATGTGACTAATGAGAAGGTGAGCTTGTAAAAGAGGGGGTTATACTGTCCTGACGGCTAACTTTTTTTTAAATTGAGATATAACTGACATATAAAATTATATTAGTTTTCAGGTATACAATATAATGATTCGATATTTGTATACATTGAGAAATGATCACCAGAAAAAGTATAGTTAATACCCATCACCACACATAGTTACAAAAATTTTTTTCTTGTGATGAGAACTTTCAAGATCTACTCTTTTAGCAACTTTCCAATATGCAATGTCGTTATTAACTATAGTCACCATGTTATACATTACATCCCCATTATTTATTCATTTTATAACTGGAAGTTTGTACATTCTGACCCCCTTCACCCATTTCACCCATCCCCACACCCCACCTTTAGAAACCTGTTCTATCTATGAGCTAGGTTTTTTTTTTTTTAATAACATACCACACATAAGTGAGATATACAGTATTTGCCTTTCTCTGCCTCACTCATTTCACTTAGCATAAAAATGCCCTCAAGGTCTACCCACGTTGTCAGAAAATTTTTTGATAAAGACTCTTCGTTATAAAAACAATACATGCTTACAACAGAAAAATACAAATTAAAAAAGTCATCTGTATCACTCACCTAGACTTTGCACATAAATGGATAAACACAGAAAGTCTCAAATTTGTGTGATATTTTATATTAATAATTTAATTTTTAAAATGGTTTATCATGCATATACTATGCATTTCCCCCCATTTGGCAGTATTCCAAAAACATGCTTCCATCTCAGCGGTTGTATTTCTGCAATAGTTATAATGTCTGCATAATATTTCATTACATAGATGTACCACAGTATCTTTCTTTTCAAAATCAGTATTAGTAAATAATTCTCCAGTAAAGGATAAGTAACTATTTCAAATCTTTTAACGATTATTCAAATTAACGAAGAGGAGGGAGTTGTCAAAAAGTCACTCTAAAGTTTAAGCCTCAATAATTAATAATTGAGTAAATGAACTATATAATGAACATCTTCGAAAACTATGCTTGATACTCACCAGGGGAAACAAAACTATAATCTGAGAAAAAAATTTTTATGCCATAAGGAAAAGAAAGGAAACAAACACATTTACAATGCTTCTCAAATTGTCCATCACAAATGACCAAGGCTTATGGCAGACCTGGTTTTTTGGATTGATGATATGAATCTACTCATTCATTTTCCTTAAGAGAAAAACAGGAAAAAAAATTGTCTGTCATAAGATCAGTAAGCCCAGAGTGAAAAACAGGTTTCTTCAAACAAATTGAGGATGATAAAGAATTTCATAAAACCCAGAAATTCTTTCTTCTATATATTTTCAAAACACTGAAAATAATAACATGCAGTTTTTGTTTCTGAATATGAAAAAATGTGGGTGAGAAAATCTTTAGAATGAAGGAATAGAAAAGATTTTTCTAAGCATGCCACAAATATGTGAACACATAAAAATTAACTCCACATGACAACAACCTAATGTGCTGAAATACATGAAAAAACTGAGAAAAATACCTATAACATGATAATTAATTAACATTTCTTAATATACAAAGAGTTATTAATAGTCAATGAAAAGTCAAAACTATTCCCAAAGAGCTAAATGGACAGAAGAGTGAAAAAACAATTCCAAAGCAAATAAAAACATATGAATAATGTTAAACCTTAGAGAAATTTTAAAAATTGATAAAATCCCATGTTGGTAAGGTTTCTTATGCAAGGAGGACAGTATAAATTGATACAGCCTTTCAGAAGGACAGTTTGTAAAAAGTATCAAAATATAAAGTAATTAATCTCACTTCTAGGAATTAACCCTACAAAAATAATGACATATAACATATATTTATATACCGCAGTACTGCTTATAATATAAGATAAAAAAAATAAACCGTCTATAAATGGGAGAACCAGTGAAATAAATTATGGTACACAGACGTACATACAACAGAATGCTACGTAGCTATTAAAAATGTTGACAGTACATTTAAATTTGGTGGTGTTGAAAGCCATCCATGAGACTGTAGGGTTTTCAAAAAGAAGAGGTTAGAGCATAGACAATATGGTGTCATGTTATTAATGTCAAACGGTTACACAGATTGTTACATAGGAATGTCTTCTGAAAGGATGGTCACTAAAACGCTAACAATGAGTTCTGATGATTTTTACATACTTCATAATATTTTTCTGGATTAAAAAAATAATAAGTGTGTCACTTTTACAAAAATAACACTCATAAATTATGACAGACTCAACTGTTTTATTCCCAGCGAGACAGATTTTATCTATATCTAGTTTGGCTATCAAGTCCAGCTAGTTGTTTTATGTTTGCTTTGTTTTCTTGTTACTTTAATAACTGTAGTATACAAAGAAGTTCAAAAACCCTTGGAATTTCCTGAGTGATACTGTCTTTGCTATGCTAAGGAGGTGACTCTGGGAGGGCCCTGAGATAGCTACAAGATTGGGATTTTCAGCCATTGACCTCCAGGGAGTGGAAGGAGGGCTGAAATTGAGTTCAATGATGTGGCCAATGATTTAATCAACAATGCCTACATAATGAAGCCCTAATAAAAACTTTGAACATCAAAGGTCAGTGGAGCCTCTAGGTTGGCAAACACATTGCTGTGTGAGGAGAGTGATGTGCCTTGACACCACAGGTAGAAGGCATGGAAGCTCTGTATTCCCTCCCAGATCTCACTCACCCTATTTGTATCCTTTATAACAAAACTGCAGTAGCACTTCCTAAGCTCTCTGAGTCATTCCAGTGAATTATCAAACCTGAAGGGAGTTGTGAGAACCTCCTGGATTGATAGGCAGTTGGTCAGAGGTACAGGTGGCCTGGGGACACCCTGCCCCAGACTTGCAGCTAGAGTCTGAAGTAGGGGTGGTCTTATGAGGACTCTGCCCTTAACCTGTGGGATTTGCACTAACTCCAGGTAGTTATATTGCAGCAGGATTATATTGCAGCACACCTAGCTGGTGTCAGACCAGTCAGGCTCACACAGAATAGTAATCTTCCTAAGTAATGATATAATACTATTTTCTGTAACTAATACTTTTGAGAGTAAAGAAAATGTCATAATTTGCTAAATGGCCAATAGTTTTGTTGATCAGATTTTGTGATTTTTCTACCACAAACAATAAAATGCAAGAAATGTTTACCCTTCTTGGGTACCCAAATGGCTCCTCAAATATGTTATTCATGCAGCTCTCCCAAGCTATACTCCCACATATGTGTACCTCTACTCACTACTATACTGCATTTCTCTATGCCTCTCTCTCATACAGTGGATTGTGAATTCCAAAGCAAGGACCATATCTTATTCACCTTTGTATTCTCAGAGTCTACCACAGTGCCTAAAACACAGCAGATGCCTCACAAGTTTGGTGAATGCATGAGTCAACAAAATAGTTCTGTCCATCCAAATCACTTCTGCCAAGGAAGGTGCTTAATGGGGGCTTTGGTTTGAAACTACATAGCCATTTTGGACTCTTCCATATCCCTATTCAACTAAATACTATGTCTGGTAGATCAAAGAGATAAGTGACCTCTGCAAGAAAATAGTAAATAAAAATAAGAATTCCTTTAAACACAATAAGAAAAAAGAGGATGGTGTCACATATTGTTTTTCTCTTCTCTTTGATCTTTGTGGTCTCTTACTACAATAGAACATTAGAAATCCAAGGTTCGGGGCGCCTGGGTGGCTCAGTCGTTGAGCGTCTGCCTTCGGCTCGAGTCATGATCCCAGGGTGCTGGGATTGAGCCCCCCAGCAGGCTTCCTGCTGAGCAGGGAGCCTGATGGGGCCCCCCCCCCCCCCCCCCCTTTTGTTCCCCCCCTCTCTTTTTTTCCTTCTCCCAAAAAAAAAAAAAAAAATTTTGCAAAATAAAAAAAAAAAAAAGAAATCCAAGTTTGAAGGACTAATTTTTCTCCCTAATCAGACTCCTATTATCCTTCTTACAACAACTTACTTACTCACCTTTTAATCTAGCATCACCACCAAAGGCACCACAGCCCCAGTTTCCTGTGGCCACTGCAGAAAGATTCTCTGAAGAAACTCCAGGACGGAGAAATCCACAGTAAGCCTGCAGGATGAAAGGAACATCATAACATGTGAGTGACTAGACATTAACAGTACTTCTGACTGATGTACTAGGATCAGTAGCTATTATCAAGCTTATGTTTTCTTTCTTTTCTTTTTTTTTCTTTTCTTTCCTCCTTCCTTCCTTCCTTCCTCCTTCCCTCCCTCCCTCCCTTCCTTCCTTTCTTTTTATTCCTTCCTTCCTTCCTTTCTGGGCCAAAGTAGAGGAAAAAACAGAAAATCCTGGGATTATACAAGAAGCGAGTAAGACACGATCAATTCTAATATTTATTTGTTTTGATGCTGGACAAATCAAAACCTTTAAACCAATACAGGTCTCAGTTTCTTTATCTGATTCAAATATAAATGGAAATATCAGAGATATTTCAAGAACTGATGGGATCCCAATTACAAACTACCAGAACTAAAGGGAGGAAAGGCACTTAATACATTTCTTTATTTGAAGGCTTCTGATCACCATTTTTTTCCATTATGCTTCCTCAGTACTTACTCTCTGAATTATTGGGACTAGATTAATAACTGTGATTAGCTTTTAAATGTGCTTCCTGCCACGAAATGCTTGATAATGAGCAAACAACTAACCTTTAAGATCCCCTCCAGCTCTAAGATTCTCTGGTTTCACAGCTCTGTTTTAAGCCAGAATATTTTAAAATTCGCTAGTCACCTGAGAAAAGTACAATACATCCTAAGGATGCTGGCTAAGTATTAATTAGAAGAACAGCTTATTTTGTATATGAGAAGACTGCAGTTTAAGGTCCCAGAGTTTCTGTTTTCCATTCTTTGCTGTCAGCCCAGTTGGTCTTTCTGCCTCCTAAGGGTTCTTAGTTTTTTGAAACTATCAGACTACCTTAAAAAGTTTAATATAATAGCAAAGCAAATCTCCCCTGGGTTCTCTCAAGTACCAAACAAAGTCTAAAATATAGCTTATGTATAATAGTAAATAAAATAAAAAGAACCATGTGTGACATATGTTCCCAGAGAAAAACCAAGGATAAAGAAAGATGCTTCTATGAAACCCACACATAAAATATAGTAAATTGCTCTCTAAAGTTTCCACAAAGGTATAAAAATTTATTTTACACACTGTCTGGATAGATTAACAAGGCTATTCCTTCCACCCCCTCCTAGGCTGTAAATCCTGACAGATATTAATTATAAGTTGGTACCAGACCATTATTCAACGCTGTGGTACAGAGCTTACACTAGAACTCACAAATTACCTGTGTAATCAGATGCATGGAGCTTCTGAAAATCTCTTTCAGATCAAAAATATCAAAGAGCTCAATTTTTTTTTTTTGAGCAGGTTCTCAAAAGATATAGAGTCTGTCTTTATGCCAACAAGGGGGAGAACAAACTCTGTCAGAACAGACATAATTTTGCCACTTGGTTTTCTGTCAAACTCTCTTTAACAGGCCTAGATGAAGAAGATGATTTCTTAGCCTCCTGTTGGGGCTGCCTCTCTTTTATACTGTCAGAAGGGCTTTAGTCTCTTCCTATTGCCATCTCTATATCTGGGATGACTCATCTTTAATGAGCAAACATAGCTTGGTGAAACTAGAGCCTAACAACAGAGAATTTGAAATATTTATATTATTAGGAGAAAAATCTAACGTAAAGCGCTAAATCAATTGTACTAAAAAACAAAACAAAAAACCTCCACAACTACTTTGGAAAATGGCCACAACAAAAAACAAACTATAAAGCTGACATTAACCTACATTCAGTGTTTTGATCAAAACAAATCAAAACTTTAAAAAGTTAACCAGAAATTAAATTATATAAAACACCTACAAAGTAATTAGGTATAAAGAATAACTGTTTATAATAAATACAAAATTCTTTTATTCTGTTTAAACTAAGCATTTCTAAGGTCAGAAGTAAGAGACAGGCAGCAAGCTCCTCTGAGTCCCCTTTAGACAGACAACCTATGCTTCTTCCTTCTGCAGTAAGGAGAGCGATCCCTCAAATGCTAGAGACCAGAGCAGGGTCACTAATCAGGGAATCATTTCCTTTTACAACAGTAATGAGACCCTTTAGTAACAAATAAAGATCAAATAAGGATAGAGACCTCAAAAGGGCTGCCAAGTTCTTACTTCATAGGGAAGTTCTCAAGAGCTCCATGCTGGCAACAAATACATTTTTTTTTCCCACACCCACAGCCAGAGAACTTGAGGAGATTAATCAGAGCAGTAAGAATAAAAAGAAAGCCAGCTCGAACTCTATAGTTACACCCTGACCTGACATTCACCAATTACAAGGCTATTTATTTTTACTAATAAACAACTTTAAAGAGAAAAAGAGGAAGCATTCATACCTTAGGACAGTAAGTACAGGATACCAATGAACACTTATATCTCAGAATGAATTTTGATGGGAAGGAAGAAGAAAGGTAAGATAAAGGTAATTTTGGAGTCCTGAAGGTCACAAAGGGGAGCTTTGAAAAGCAAGAGACAGGAAGAAAACACTGGTATCTAGAGTTAAAAACTACAGCCCAGGTGGGAAGTGATGAGATAAAGACAGAAATGTAGGATGGAAGCAAAGAAAGTGAAAAAGAAAACAAAGAAAACAATTGTAAAAACCTACAGGCTCAGAACTGGACCCAGGAAATAGAGGGTACTCACAGGAATAGTTGGTCACAAACACTGAGGCATACACATGCACACTGAAGTAAAGAACTCAGGCTTCAACATCAAGTTTAGCAGGCCCAAGTAGATATAATTAAACTATGTCTTTCATTATAATGTAAACACATTATACTGTTTGCTAGATTAATAATTTAACAATTATTGTTCCTAAAGAGTTGCTTATTTGAAGACAATCCACCACCACTTGTCTAACGTAAACACGTTTGGTACCAATACTGATTTTCTGATATCTTAGAATACTGTGATTTCTTAAAAACAAACATATTATTAAAAAATCCTTAATAATCTTTTGGAAAAGGGGCACCTAGGTGGCTCAGTCAGTTGACTGGCCGGCTCTTGATTTCAGCTCAGGTCATGATCTCAGGGTCCTAGGATTGAGCCCCCGGTAGGGCTCCACACTCAGCAGGGTGTCTGCTTGAGGATTTCTCTTCCTCTGTCCCACCCCTCCTGCTCTCTCTCTAAAATAAATATTTTTTAAAAAGAATCTTTTGGAAGAGAATAAAATAATGTTAATCAAGAATCTTAAAAATATCCTTAGAGGGGCACCTGGCTGGCTCAATGTGACTCTTGACCTTAGGGTTGTGAGTTCAAGCCCCACGATAGGCGTGGAGCTTACTTAAAAAAAAAAAAAAAAATTATCCTTAGATTAAGTAATAAGAATTTTGCAAATTTCTTTTGTTATTTGATTAAATAACAAAGAGGTTTATTACTACATTATGTATAATGAGAGGCACTTAGGACCACCTAATTGTTCAAAAAGAGTAGTTTAATCACAGTATGCCAATGCAACCAGTTTTATGGACATTAAACGTATTACTATGAAGATATTAGAAAGTATGAAAAATATTCACAATATATTGTTAAATACGTAAAATACAAAGTTATAGGTAGCTTCTGAACATATTTTTATGAAATTAAATATTCATGTGGAAAGACCTATAAAAATGAAAACTATTTGAAAGGTAGGATCATGAATGACTTTTTCTCTTTAAAATAACTGTAACATTAGTAAATTGATTTTGCTTTTGTTTAAAATGCTATGTAAAATGAAAGAATTGTGCAGACCTTAGTTTCCTTGTGTGTGAAATCGAAGATTTCTGATTATTCTGATTCTATATATTAAGAGACTGAAGGAAAAATTCACTAAAAATGACATATTTGGGGCTAATATTCCTGAGAAGTAAAGTGACACATACAGATGACCCTTGAACAAGATGAGTTTGAACTGCGTGGTCCACTTATATGGAGGGTTTTTTTGGATAAACACAATATAGTACTATAAATGTATTTTTCTCTTATGATTTTCTTAGTAACATTTTCTTTAGCTTACCTTAAGAATACAGTATATAATACAGATAACATACAAACTATTTTTTTCTTTTTTTAAATTTTATTTTATTATGTTAATCCCCATACATTACATCATTAGTTTTTGATGTAGTGTTCCATGATTCATTGTTTGCGTATAACACCCAGTGCTCCATGCAGTACATGCCCTCTTTAATACCCATCACCAGGCTGTTGTCAGTAAGGCTTCCAGTCAATAGTAGGCTATAAATAGTTAAGTTTTGGGGGAGTTCAAAGTTATATGTAGATTTTTGACGGTGCCGAGGGTTGGCATCTCTAATCTCCAAGTTGTTCAAGAGTCAACTGTACTTTAAGAAAATATAAATGATCAGATGTTGAACTCCTCCTCCATTCTAACACTCTCCCAACTAACTGAGCTATATCAGCTACCCTACATGTTGAACTCCTTAGAAATACCAGCAGCTAGTATTGAACAACCATTAAACAAGCTCTGGTTTAATAACCTCTTTCCAAATTTGTTGATGGGTAATACGAAAAAAATCAAGAAATCAATTTAAAAAGGGTAAATGGTGGTGATTTCCTGTTGGGGTGGTCAGTTTGCTTTAATCAATGTCTGATCCAGAAGCCTCTATGTAATATATTCATTACTTAATCTTACTTGAATGAGTCTAACATGGTTTAATGTAACTTTTCACAGATGATTTCTTTCTTCCCTTGCTGAGCTATTTGCCACTTTTGCAAGCTGGAGTCATAAATCTTTCCAACTACAAAGATAATTTTCCTCTAGAATGTCACCCAGCTGATCTCTCACAGTATTGCTTCACAATACCAGTTAGATAAAAGGAGGCCGATTCTTCCTTTTAAAAACCAACTCTGTTTGCAGGTCACGATGTGGGTCCAATAGGATAGGTGGAGCCTGGATGGAGCAGACTGTTTCTAGAGGGAATAAAACACTTTGTGGGCTTGCCCTTTCAATTATTATCTGATGACTAATGCCTAAAAGTAGCAAAAAAGCCCCTAGAGTTCAGAGATCCACATTGAATTCTGATGGTGAAAACTGGTCTTATGCTCTATTACTTCCTAGAAAAAATGAGTTTTTCTATTCCTGCTCACTTTCTCTCTGGCACAAAAAAAGCAGAATTGTATAAGTCATCTCTAAAGCATTTTAATATAGCTTTAAACCTAAGTTTACAAAACACAGTGAGATGTAAATATTTAACTTAAATTCTCTCCAAGTTGTGCTGTCAGTTTATGTAAAACTCCCTGTTGCTGTACTAAAATTCATACTCTCTTTTAATAGGTAAATGTAACCAATAAATGATGGAATGCTTTTATTTAGAAGGCCCAAAGTTATTTGGATTAGTTCTTTAAGTTGTCGATGACATTTAACAAAATCATTTATTCCTTTCTTCTTTTCCAATGAAAGAATTAGGAAACTAATTCTCAGCTAAAAGAGCAAATGTTTTGCAATCTCGCAGTGAATAACAGACATAATTTATTCAGTGCCTTCCCATAGTGCCGGGCCCTGAACTAGGTGTTTTCTCAATGTTAGCCCATGTACTGATGGGCTACTCTACACCTGTGGTACTTCCTTGTCTTATGGGAATTTAATAAATAGGCTGGGGGGAAAAAGCCCTCAAATTTCCTTAAAATAGTATATCAAACAAAAAAAGATATTGAGAAAAGCAATCAACTGGAGACTTGCTCACAGTATAGGATTATGATTAAAAGAGAAGAGGTAACCAAAGCATATATGCTTATAGGAGATTGTTAACAAAATGCAAGGAATATTCTTAATGATTTAAGACTTAAAACAGGTAAAAAGTCTGGAAAGACAGACCTTGTTATAGTAATCTCTATGTGGGAGGAGTTACATTTTTAAAAAGTGATTTGAAGTCAGGGGAACCTGGATTCAAGTCCTGACTTCATCACTGCCCATCTGTGTGACGTGGGGCAAGTTATTCAACTTCTTGAGGCTCAGTTCATGATCTCTAAATTGGAGACAAGAAAATTATCTACATCTCCCTGGGTGGTTCTGATTAAATCAGACACTGCATTTAAAGTGCTGAGTGCCTGGCATATCATAAGCAATCATTTAATGTTATCTATTACTTTTACTATTGTTACTTATATAATTTAAGAAAACTTCTACCTGCACTTGACAGAAAAGAATCTCTTATGAACTATAAATTAGATTTAATTGTATATTAACATAAATGATGGCACGCTGAAACACAGAAGTACATAACTATCAATCCATCTGCTTCATGTGGTTTTATCTATTCCATACTTGAATCAACATTGGACTTACTGGGCTTTACCTAGCACTTAAAGAATATTTGGGAAATATCTACAAATCTGTAACATTTTAAGTCATTTAAGATAATGTATATCTAAAAAGTTTACCTTAAAAAAACTGTTAGTAATATCTAAGAAGTTTAATTAATCACCAACTAATGCATTTAACAAATATTTTTGAGAAGTTTTCATAAGCAAGGCAGCGTGCTTGGCACTGACTGACTTGAATGAAATAAAACTTTGTCTGCTGTTATTTAAAGACTCATTCTTTCTGTATAAAGTGGGTTTCCTATGGACTCTACATTCTACAAATAAATGTTTTCCAATACTTACAACTAAATTAACCTATTCACATTTACCAAGTTTCACCGATAGGTAAATTGAGGTTAGTGCTATATCAGTAAATGTAGAGAACATCAATAGGCCATGGGCAGTTTAAAAAATAAAAGATTTATTTATGCCCAGGGTTATCATTTTAAAAAATCATATTTGCAGATAATTTCTAAAATTGAATGATCTAGCTCCTACAGAAAAGTATTTATGGGAATGTAAATTTTATCCATAAGAAAAAGAACCATTTAATTTGTGTTACTGTATGATTATGATTAAACACATTTCCTTTTCATATATTTCTCTCCAAACTACCTACTGCTTATATAAATGTCTTCTAGTATCAATGACCATGACCATGTGACAAATTCATATAAAACGTGTTTAATAAAAAAAGGAACATGTGATAAAAATCTAAAGATAAATCTCATTCTACTTGATATGTTTTATAATAAAAACATCATGTACTTGGAAATAATTGCTTTAAGGCAAGAGTTTGGAACAATGAAAGGCTTACATTTAAAATGTGTCTAATACGAACCATAAGAGACGATGGACTCTGAAAAACAAACTGAGGGTTCTAGAGGGGAGGGGGGTAGGAGGATGGGTTAGCCTGGTGATGGGTATTAAAGAGGGCACGTTCTGCATGGAGCACTGGGTGGTATGCACAAACAATGAATCATGGAACACTACATCAAAAACTAATGATGTAATGTATGGTGATTAACATAACAATAAAAATTTAAAAAAATAAAATGTATTTAATATAATAAAAGATATTCTTTGTTATAGAATCTCTGATTATCAGAGTCAGGTAAAAGAGAGAGATTATACCTGTTGATATACCAAAGAGCAGTCTTTCTGCATAGCTTTTCTGAGGAATTGCTTAAAAAAAATATGTACGCGGTATCTGTTATCTAAGTTCAACTTTGGAAAACAGTGCATTTATTCTTCAAAATTTTTAAGAGATCCCTTTGAGAACTCTGAACATTAAAATAATTAAAATATTCTAGGGCGCCTGGGTGGCTCAGTCGTTAAGCGTCTGCCTTTGGCTCAGGTCATGATCCCAGGGTCCTGGGATCGAGCCCCACATCGGGCTCCCTGCTCTGCGGGAAGCCTGCTTCTCCCTCTCCCACTCCCCCTGCTTGTGTTCCCTCTCTCACTGTGTCTCTCTCTGTCAAATAAATAAATAAAAATCTTTAAAAAAATAAAATAAAATAAAATAATTAAAATATTCTAATTGACAGGTATAAGAAAACACATTCAACAATTAAATTCTCAGAATATAAGAATAGATCAGAATATAAGATAATATATATAATTATACTCAAAATATATACCAAGTTCTAAGAGAAGCAAAAGCCTCTCTGGATTATTTGGTTGTTTATTTTACTAACTATATGAAAGGCAAGGTGTTTGTGCTAGGATATGCAGAGGACCACAAGAGTGAGACCAGGGAGAACCTGAGGATGATATACACAATGTCAGATGTGCTATTGCAAGGGCGTTCCCAATCCCCTTGCAATGGTACACCCAGTCTGCTGTCATTATCAAAAGTCTATGTAGAGACTGGCACACATGTAGCCATGCAATTATTTTAATAAACAATCTCATAATCAAATATGACTCATGCGAGTTAAACAATGGTTTTCAGGATTGGGTCAGTCTTGGCTGTAAAAGATCTAAAGAAATTATCAACTGTTTTGGTAAAGCCCTAAATTTAGAGAATAGAATCAGTACTCTACTGTATGGTAAGAGTTTATTTACTTTGGTTAGCAGTAGTGAAAATCTGAATAATAGGCATGGCTCATTTTCATATTTCTGAAATACAATTAGAAAAAATGATTTAGTAGACAGCACTAAGCATCACAGAAAATCAGATTCCATCATAAATATGCCAAATTACCTAATCAATAAACGATTTACATGTGAATCTTACCTATAAAAGAACTTAACTTTTATGGTTTATCTGTATTTAACCCTGATGGCATACCTTGTAGAGACGTCATTGAAAGGTGTGACAAAAATTTGTTAGCGCTCATTCATTTCTATATGGTTTTACAATAATAATGTTCCAAAGCAAGTAAAAGTATTTGATGAGCTAAATGCATGTGTGGGGCTTAATATGAAGCAACAGTCTATCTGGCATCAGTAATCAAGCAATTACGAAATGGAAAGTACATCTTGTACAAGCTGACAGACCCATTAAATCAAGAGAGCTGTGGGCAGACATAGTGACACTGCAAGAATTACCAGAAAGCATTAATTTCAGCATTAATAAAATGGCAGTAAATAGATGACAGCTGCCAGATGAACTGAGAAATGAGGTTACTGGCCTTGTTAAGCTCTCGTCTGATTTTCTCGGGCACAAACTGGTCGAGGTAGCGTCTGAAGTGAAGGGCATCGATGGCGACGATCTCAGTGCCGCGCCGCTGCCAGGCATCCCTGGGGCAGGACGGAAGGGGGAAGACGATGACTGGGGAAAGACACTCACAAAACGTAACCCTTGTGAGGTGGGGTTTCTAGGAGTCTAGCAGGGCTAAAATATTAAAAACAAACCAACAAACCAGTAGCTACAGGTCTCAGCAAAACAAGAGGGCAGAAAACCACATCTTTATATTTCAAGGCATACACATAATGGACTACTAGGCATTAAAGAGTAAAACAAAAAATTATCAAGAGATGACAAATATGACAGAGTGTAAACAGATACATCATTTACAGTGAGTCTCAGAAGTTAAAGGATTTGGGGGCAAACAAAAGGAACTTCGTTCTTGGTTTTCCTCTAATACTGAAGACATGGCATTTGTATCTTGACAAAAGCCAAAAAAAATGCTCGTTCTTCCTTTGCTTTGAAAGACCTGTTTTTTGGGTCTTGGGTTCATAACATCACCATCTACCATCCAAAACATAATCCCAACAAGTGTTAAAAAAAAATGTGTCATGATTCAGCACAACATTCTACCTACTGTGCTCAATTGCTGATGGTGCGAAAATATTTTTAAAAAGACAAAGACAGTAAAGCAGATATTGCCTGTGGAAATACGAAGGACTGGGTGAGATGACTTTGGCAATGTGAAATTCCAAATATTCCAATACTCCCTTTACAGACTTGCATAAAGTGACATGCCAAGCAACTTTTCACACTGAAGAAAGGCAACAGAAACCTTCATGTTAGTCTGTAAATAATTATCAGGAATTAAATATCCACATAGGTAATTGTTACAACCAAATATTTTAACCAAAACAAAAGGGAAGAGAACCAGGGGCTGGACTTGAGATATTACAAAGAATAAGCTGGCATGGGTAGATGGGCAATTACTGATTCTAACACAACTGCTCTTTTTCATTAACGCATGTACACACCCACAAGTGCTTTCAGGCATCATTTCTTTTTGTTTTTTCTTTCTCCAAATTTTAATTTAAATTCCAGTTAGTTAACATACAGTGTAATATTAGTTTCAGGTTAGAATTTAGTGATTCATTACTCACATACAACACCCTGTGCTCATCACAACAAGTGCACTCCTAATCCCATTACCTCTTTAACCCATCCATCTCTCTCCCCTCCAGTAATCCTCAGTTTGTGCTCCATAGTTAAGAGTCTGTTTTCTGGGACACCTGGGTGGCTCAGTTGGTTAAGCATCTGCCTTTGGCTCAGGTCATGATTTCAGGGTCCTGGGATCAAGCCCCACGTTGGGCTCTGGGGAGTCTGCTTCTCCCTCTGTCTGCCTCTCCCCCCTGCTTGCGCTCTCTCTCTGACAAATAAATAAATAAAATCTTAAAAAAAAAAAAATCTGTTTTCTGATTTGCCTCTCTCTTCCCCACCTGTGTTCATTTGTTTTGTTTCTTAAATTCCACATATGAGTGAAATCATATGGTATTTGTCTTTCTCTGACTGACTTATTTCACTTAGCATCACATTCTCTAGCTCCATCTATGTCATTGCAAATGTCAAGATTTCATTCTTTTTTATGGCTGAGTAATATTTCATTATATATATATGCCACATCTTCTTTATTCTACGATCTAGCAACTGCACTACTAGGTATCGTTTGGGTAACCAAACGATACAGAAATACTGATTTGAAGGGATACGTGCACCCTGATGTTTATAGCATCATTATCAACAGTAGCCAAATTATGGAAAGAGCCCAAATATCCATCGACTAATGAATGGACAAAGAAGATTTGGTATATATATATATATACAATGGAATATTACTCAGGCACCATTTCTATAAAAGTTTACCCCCTAAAAGTTCGCGAGGAAGCAAATATGTCAAAGTATAAAAGCATTTTTCAGTAAGAAATAGGAGACTTCAGCAAAGTTTACTGTAGGTCATGCTGTTAACCGTCCTGTGGCATTAGGCAAACTGTCCCAACATGTTTCCCCACCTACTTAATCTCACAGAAAAATTAAGGATAAATAAGCTGGTTAAAGGCTTTAAGCTCTAATAAGAACCTATTCTAAGTAAGTTTGGCCTTGGAAGTTAACCTCCACTGACTGCTTACATTTGGTAGCTGACAGGTAAAGAACAAGAGTTCCACCCTTATTTTTGGTTTATACTTTTGGCTTTTATTTCTCTGTTCTTCCCTTTTGTATATGGAGATGGTAATACTAGTTTAACTACCAATGAACCTGTAATACTGAACTTAAAACAACAGTTACATTTCCAAAGTAAGAGTAGATGGAAGACAGAATGTACTAGGTCAAACCCACATTCCTTAGCTTTTGGTCATGCAATACTCAAGTCAGAAATGAACTCACCTTTCACTTCCATCTTCATGGCTTCGGGCCCAACGATACGTTTCAGCATAGCCTGTGTATTCACTGTACTGTTCCGTACCTGAAACAAATAATCTGCCATTATTTTTCAGAAGGATTTTTCTTAAAAGCTTGAAGAGGGCACGTATTGAATGGAGCACTAGGTGTTATACGCAAACAAAGAATCATGGAACACTGCATCAAAAACTAATGATGTAATATATGGTGATTAACATAACATAATAAAATAAAATTAAAATAAATAAATAGTTAAAAAAAAAAAGCTGCATGCTCTGGGTCTTTAGAGCGGGAGGAGGGGCAGAAGCAGACTCCTCGCTGAGCAGGGAGCCTGACATGGCCAATCCCAGCTCCCCCCTCATCAGATCATGACCTGAGCCAAAGGCAGACGCTTAACTGAGTGGCGCCCCCTAAAGGGACTTTGTTAATAAACTTAATCCTCATTTCTGGAAATATCTGTTGGCAAATGTCAACTGAAAAAAAACCTCACTGGTCTTAATGACCTATTATTTTCTATAAGGAAATGACACCTATAATGACACCTATAAAAGCCACTGCAATGTTTATCATACAGAGATAAATGTCTCAATCAACAGAGAAAACAAAATATGCTCTGTCATATTAATGTCTTTCATGAGTGACAGACTGTTTTATAAAGGTCCAATGTCTTCAATATCAGTAATCTGATGGTAATATTTAGTTTGTATTGTTGAGAAAGCAATTTTACATAAAGACATTCCCTGCTAAGAAAAGTATCATTAAAATTAAATCTAGGACTTGCCTATCCATATGCAAGTTACTTCAAAGGGCTTTGTAAACCAGAATACTGTGACAGAGAAGGCACGGGGACTAAAGCATAATTAAAATTCATCTGATGAGAACATGCACCAAGCTTGCCACATAACAAAGATTTCTACTTTTTTTTTTAAAGTTTTTATTAAGTAATCTCTACACCAAGTGTGAGGCTTGAACTCACAACCCTGAGATCAAGAGTCACATGCTCCTCAGATTGAGCCCACCAGGCGCCCCCAGAGATTTCTCCTTGGACATACGAGGAGGGATAGTGCCAAAAGTGTCCTACTGCTTAACTAAATAAAATCATTCCAATTCCTATGGTCAACTCAATAATTAAACTTTTCAAGAATCAACAAAACCGTAAAATGAAAAGCTGAAAACCCTGAGCAAGATAATACTTTTCACATATAAAAAAGAAATTAAAAAAAAAGAATAAACAAGACAACACTGACAACTAAGAGTAGTGACTTTTTTTTTTTTTTTTTTTAGTGCAATTGCCCTAAATTTGCCGGTAAATAAAATGCAAGCAGACTGACTTTTTCAGACAGCTGAACACTACTTATTAAAATGACTATTCATCCAGTAAAGGTCCAATACTGAAGATATTTGTGACAAAGACTTAATATTAGGGAAAAAATGATACTAGAATATACAGTATTTCCAAAAAATATATATATTTTTAAAAACAGAAAACAGGGGCACCTGGCTCAGTCAGTAGAGGATGACTCTTGATCTCAGGGTCGTGAGTTCAAGCCCCAACTTGGGTGTAAAGATTATTTAAGCAAACAAACAAACTTTAAAAAAAATAGAAAACATATTTAATAAAAATAAAAAGAACACAAAATCAAATCACGACATGCTAATTATGAACTGTCAGTTCTTCATCCAAAAGCAAATTATTTTCATTTTTGGGGTCAGGTTAACTTCTTACATGTTACTTAAACAACTTGAAGCTTTTATACACAAAGATTACTAAATGTAGTGAACAAGACTGCAAATGGCCTCTACATTTATTAACTTATAGATAGATAACTGAGAAACATGTTAAATACCACCATGAAGATGTAATCAGCAACATTCAGACCATGGGAAACTCTACAGGACCAATAGTCTGGGTTGCTTACAAAAAATTATAAGGAAAAAAAGAGAGCAGAACCTATAAACTAAAAGAAACAAACATGAAAACACTAATAAGAAAGTGAGGGTAGTTATATTAATATTGGATAAAACAAACTTGAAGTCAAGGAGTATTATGAAAGATAAAGAGGAACACTTCATAATGATAAAAGGGTCAATTCATCAGAAAGACAACAATTTTGCTTTTGATTTCACATTTGAAAAATTAATGAAATCCATTACATTAATAGATTAAAGAACCCCACATAATCCTAACAAAAGTTGCAGAAAAGATAAAATTCAACACCTACCATGATTAACACTCTCAATAAAACTGAGAATAAAAAAAAGGAACTTCCTCAATCTGATTAAGGACCACTACATGAAAACTTACAACTAACTTCATACACAGTAATGAAAACATTCCACCTAATTCAACACTGTAGTGAAGTCCAAGCCATAAAAATAAGGAAAAAAAAAAAAAAAAAAAAAATCAAAAAGAGTATAAAAAAGTAAGACTATCCTTATTTGCAAATGTCATGACTATTTATGTAGCAAATCCTAAGGAATCACCAGGAAATGAAAGAAAAAAAGAAAAATTATAGAAAAGAAAGACAAGCTCATTAATAAATGTAGTATCAAAGATATGTCTATATAATAGCAGCAAACAGTGGGAAAATAAAACTTTCAAAAATCCATTAACCAGAGCATCAAAAACAATAAAATACTTAGGAGTAAATGTAACAAAAGATATAGCAGACACCACTGAGAAAAAGTAAAGATCTAAATAAATGGTAAGATAGACCATCCTCAGGGGTTGGAAGACTCAATATGGTATTTCTCAATATTGTAATCACAAATATTCCTCAATCCTTTTGATATTCCTAGCAGACATTAAAAATAGTAATCGAGAAGGCGATTCTAAAATTTATATGGAAATGCAAAGAACCTAAAATAAGCAAAACATTTTTGAAAAAAGAACAAAACTGGAGGATTTAAGTATCTGAGTTCAATATTTACTTGTTGTGACCTAAGGAAAGACCAAGAGATCAACTGAACTAAATAGAATTCATAGATAAATCCACACTTGTATGGTCAATTGACTCATGACAACGGTGCTAAAACAATCCATTGGGGAAGGAAGGGATAGTCCTTCCAACATATGTTGCTAGAACAATTAGCTATTCATATAGAAAAAAACCCAAAAACTTCAATTGCTACCTCACACTATGAACACAAATTACTCTGAAATAAAATAAAGGCATTAACATAAAACCTAAAACTATAAGACTTCGAAGAAAACATGGGAGAATGGCTTTATGACACTGGGGGTACATAAAGATTTCTTAGACAATAAAAATATACAAACAACCCAATTTAGAAAAATAAGCAAAAGACTTATACATAACCATCACAGAGGAAGATAAACAATTCGCTACTGACTACATGAAATACTGCTGAATAACACTAGTTATAAGAGGAATGCAAATTAAAACCACAGTGAGATACCACTATATACCCGACAGAATGGGTAAAATCAAAAAGAATGACAACACTAAATGTTGACAAGGATGTCAGCTGAGCTCCACGTAACAGGTTTGCTATTTGCAGTGGCATGGCTTAGAAGTTCTGAAATCACCTTTTCTGTATTCTAGGTTTACTCAAATAAGAAAAGAGGAAGACTAGAATTTATGTTGTGATGTTACGTGGCAATGGGAGGTAGCCATATGAATCCAGTTGTTTATATGTATATGCATGTGTGTGGTTATATCATATATGTCCTGGGTCTGTCTGATGAAGGCATAGAAGCAATGACACCCTTCATAGCAATAAGCATACTGAGTATTCAAATCTTGATTTCTTTTTTTTTTTAGACAGAGAGAGAGCGTGAGCGAGGGGAGGGATAAGGGAAGCGGGAGACAAACACAACCTCTGCTGGGTGGGGAGCCTGACATGGGGCTCAATCCCAGGACCCTGAGATCATGACTTGAACAAAAGCAAGAGTCAGATGCTTAACCGACTGAGCCACACAAGCACCCCTCAAATCTTGATTTCTAAAAATTACTCTAAATCCAGGACTCCTTGGAGAGATAGATGATCTAGAGCTGGGGCAGGGAATATACAAGATGAGCTTAGAACTCTTTTAATGCCAAAAAAGGGGAAAGTGCATTAAAGAATGATGGGCAAAGGAACACAACAGCTAACACTGACAAAATCTGGAACACTATAGCATCAAAACAGATGACAGTAATGGATTATAACACATTGAATAAAATAAGAATCCATGTGACTATATAAATATTAATAAATATACATAAATAAGAGAGAATGGAAAATCCTTCCTTACAGTAGAGTGCCAACTACTAAATGCAGGAGGAATGATGGAGTTAAGAAAATGGGTGCTAAAATAGTGGGTGAATGTTTGATGAGGAAAGAATATTTACAGTTTCAAAATGTGAAATACGTAACTACAGATTAATTACAAAGGGAAAAGACTAACTTGAAAGTGAAGAAACGTGGCAGATCCCACCTTAACCAAATCATGACAATTTATCATAAACACTGAGACAAAGTGGTATTACTGTTCTCCTCAAAAGATACATTAGAGCAGGACACATCACTTCAGTGGGATTTCTATCAAAATGAATAAACTGGGGACGCCTGGGTGGCTCAGTCGGTTAAGCGTCTGCCTTTGGCTCGGGTCATGGTCCCGGTGTCCCAGCATCAGGCTCCCTGCTCAGCCAGGAGCCTGCTTCTCCCTCTGCTCCTCACCCCGCTTGTGCTCTCTCTCTCTCAAAAAAAGAATAAACTGAATCTAGTTACAAAGAAACATTGGGCAAACCCAAAATAAGAGACAATTTATCAAGTAATTGGTTTATATACTTTATTTTTTTTTTAAAGATTTTATTTATTTATTTGACAGAGAGACACAGCGAGAGAGGGAACACAAGCAGGGGGAGTGGGAGAGGGAGAAGCAGGCTTCCCGCCGAGCAGGAAGCCCGATGCGGAGCTCGATCCCAGGACCCTGGGATCATGACCTGAGCTGAAGGCAGACACTTAACGACTGAGCCACCCAGGCGCCCCTGGTTTATATACTTTAAAAATATCAAGGTAAACAAATACAAGGAAAGGCTGAGAAACTGTCCTACTTTAAAGGATACATGACAACTGTATTCAAGGTGTGATCCTGGACTGGAGTAGACTGGGGGGGAAAAAAGCTACAAAGAATATAATTAGGATAATTGACAAAATGAAAATATTGACTAGGGATTAACTAATAGTACTTTATTAATGTTAAATTTCTTGATTTTGATAATTTTTTGTGATTTAAGAGAATATCCTAGTTATTAAGAAATATACAGCAAAATATTTAGGGTAAAAGGGCACAATGTCTCCAATGTACTCTCGAAGAGAGATCAGGAAAAGAAAATAGAGAATAATAAAGCAGATGAGAAGAGATGCAAACTGGTGAATCCGGATGAATATTATATGGGAATTCCTTGTATTATTCTTGCAACTTTCCTATGAGAGTCTGAAATGTCTCATATACACACAAATATAAAAATATCTATACAATATAAATATTTAAAAAGCTATGAAAAATACTATTCTATTTTCATTTATGATTAAAATTTTCCATAATAAAAACATAAAAGATTTAAACTCAATACTAAGAGTTTCTAGTCTATTACTTAGCATACTGCTTCTTAGAAGTAATTTTCAAAAATTTAAAGTAATTTATACCTTAATTCCTATAAATTCATCTAGGATTTTGGATAAGATACGCAGCTACAAATTAAGAAAATAATTACAGAATTCATGTTGTTTCTTGTGTAAGCCTTCCTTGACACCGTAAGTAGCATTGGTGGTCCCTTATCTGTGCTCCACAGTACTCTGCACATAGCATCAGTAAAGCACTTAGAATATTAAATTGCAAACTGAGAGTCAGTTATATTTCTACACAGTGGCAATGAACAATCACAAACTGGAATTTTAAAAATATATTTATAATAGCAACAAAAATATGAAATAGGGATAAACGTGAGCAAATATAAAAGAAGTATAAAGTGAAAAGTATACATTTTACTGAGAGAAATTAAAGATGACCTCAATAAACAGAGCTATCTCATTCATGTGTCAAAGACTAAATATTGTTAAGATGTCAATTCTCCCCAAATTGATCTATAGATTCAAAGCAGCCTTAATTAAAATTCCAGAAGCTTTTTGGTAGATATTGACAAACTGATTCTAAAATTCACCAAAACAACTCTGAAAAAGAACAAAGCTGGAGGACTCACACTATCTGATTTTGAGAATTATTATAAAGTAATATATTATTATACAGTAATCAAAACAAAAAATAAAAACAAGTCACTGTAAGATCATGAAAAGATACACCACATATGATAAAAAGATATACCACATCTGATAAAACACCTGTATCCAAAATACATAAAGCATTTTCAAAACTCAACAATAAAAAACAAATAACCCAATTAAAACATGGGCAAAAGATGGTTTCATGTATGTAGCCATACATCAAAAAGTAACTTACCTGACTGTACACTTTAAATATAGAGTTTACTGTATGTCAATTATGCCTCAATAAAGCTATTTTAAAAATGTAATCTAACTCCTTGACTAGACTGCCAGCTTCTCAAGAAAGGAATTATAAGTCATTAACATGTATGTCTACATTAGCATTTTGTTAATGCAAGAATACAGACGCAGGGGGGTGACTGGCTGGCTCAGTTGGTGGAGCATGTAACTCTTGATCTCAGGGTCATGAGTTCAAGCCCCACATTGGGTCTGGAGCCTACTTAAAAAAAAAAAAAAGGACTATAGAAGCAGTTAAGTACTTGCTGCATAAACATAATAATTAACAAGCAAAAAGGGAAGAACACTGTATTAACTGAGGTTAAAATTGTAATTCCAAAAAGACTTAATCTGAAAGTACCATGTAACTGACACATATAAAAAAATTCACATTTACAAAGACAGCCTGGCATGGTAAAAAGAGCACCACACTAAGATTAGGAGACATGAGGGACCCAAAGTGAATCCTTAAGTAACCAAATCTCTCAGTGGACTTCATTTCATCATCTGAAAATCAGGGTTGTTAATAATTCCTATCTTGTTTACTTCATAGAATTCCTTGGAAAACCATATAAGAAGAATTCAAAAGTCTTCAAAACCATAAAGTAGTTAGTATTGGTGTCATCAGACTCTACTTTGCAAGGAGGTAGAGAAACCAAAGATACATGATTTCATTTATGTGAGGTTTAAAAGCAACCTGGTCTACTGACCTGACTGGAAATAAAGACAGGAACAGTCCTGTTCCTTTCTATTTTCTGCCCAGCAGTGGACAAGCTTCATTTTCCTTATTTATAAAAAACAAAACAAAACTGCCTACTCTGATCTCTTAACTATGAAAACAAATACCTGTCTTTTCAAAAGAGAGTGGCTGGAAAATATAAAATATCAATTATCATATTTCTATTTTAGGTTAGGATGGTTTTGTCCTTCTTTCCTAAAAGAAACCAGATTAATTTCTTTCAGGTATGGGAAATCAAAGATGCACATACAGATGATTTTGTTCTAAACAAATTAAATCCTGGATTTTCAGAGTAGACATCTTTCAAAATTATGTCAACTGTCTGTTCTGAAAAACAGATACCCTTGTTTTAAATTCAAATATATTGATAAACTATGATGAAAATACAAAGGTTAATAGTGATAATAGGAAACAAGAGACAGAAGACTGAATGACTTTTGTGATAGCTCTCTGTAGGTATAACCTATAAGACTTCATTCTCAAAAATTAATCTTCAGTTAAGGAAAAAACTAGAAGGAACCCATTAAAATCTTTGCATAAGTTTGTGACAGGTTAATGAGTTTTTAGATTTAGTAATAAGAAATGTTCTTATTTTTCTCTTACTAGTAATGAAAGTTTATGATGAACTGAGAAAAAAATATTTGGAGATTAAAAAATTCTATGTACCAATGGGTTGTGCCCTTAGAAATAAGGTTTGTATAAAAGCAAAGCCATCTACTCTGCTTTTATTAGTAGCACTCATACAGTGATGATTATTCAGGAGATAGAATACTTTGACTTTCACTGCCATGATTAAGAAAAATGAAGAAAAGCTAAACAACTGAATTTGGATCTTTCCCAGTGAGCTGGTATCATTTAGTTGGCAATGGGTTGTTTTTGTAGTGATGGGCTTCTAGTGTTGTTGCTCTATAAAAAGCATCAATACCGTAAGCAATGGTGTCTGTCCACTTTTCTACTTTCTATCAGATATGCTGACATTCACAAAAGATATAAGGATCTGTGATGTCTGGGACAATTTGATTCACTAGAGGGCAGGTTTTATGTTAAATGTACTAACATTCTGCTCAGTAAGTTTCATGTCTAGGCATCCGCTTTAAGTACTCACCACACTGAAACAATAAAACAAACTCTTAGAACCATGGTAACACCCTTTCGCATTAAAGCTATCTGCTGGATGATGTAGAAGAACACAAGAAAGGGGGAAAAAGGGGGAAAAAAGAGGCGGGTAAGATTGGAGATTCTTTCTATCTATATTTACTGAAAGGTTTTAACTCATGGCTGCCTCCAGGGAGGATCACAGCAAATAGAGAGATAACACTATCTGGATAAAAGTATTTGCCTGTTTCATGACCTGTTTCATATTCATTTCAAAGTCTGATACCAACCAGATGCCCCAAAATGATGATAAATTTAATTTATTTCTAATTTCTCAAACTCTTCTACAGATTCAGGCAGCAGAGTCACAGCCATTAGCTCACTGAGCCTGGATGAATCATTGAAGGAATGGAATTGATCAGGCAGATAGATTGCAGTGCATGGCTAAGAGTCTCCTGAGAAGGGAGATGGCAGAAATCCAACATCAAATAGATGATGAAATGGCCATTTCCATTATGGGAACATCACATCACAGATATTAATTAGAAGGCACTATAATAGAGTTAAGTGGATGTGGGGAAAAATGCTGAGTTAAAAGTCACCCCGGATGTCCCTAGCCTGAAGTAATCATAGATGTGAAGGTGAGTCATGGATTTGCAATTTTCCATTCATTTTACAATAGCTATAGGTAAGGTAGAGAACAGATATAACTCCAGAGTGGTGATCTTTTTTTTAGACTGGGGACAAGCTATCTTTAAAAAAAGAAAAAAATTCTAGTGTTTTCCTTTTATTATTAGGAAGAAAATTACATCTTTTATTTACAGCAACACTAATGGTAGATGATAAGAGACCTACTATTCTCCCAGTAAAGAAGAAATAAAGCAAATGAAACAAATCAGCTCTGAGTTTAAATACCCAGCATTCTACCAACTTTTTTAAGGATGTAAACTCATCTTTAAAACTGATGAAATATTCTGTCCTGAGTCTTTAGTTCAAATCTAGCTTAGCTGTTAAAAATTAAAAATCTTTTAAAGTATTATTTGATAACACCCAAATGCTGGAGACAGTCACATTCCAGACCTTCAGAGCTCTCTAAAACATTATAAGACTCATATTCAAAGTATCTATTGGCCCAACACTGGATTTATGACAGTTTAATTTTTTTATTCTGCAATCCCTTGCACTTTCCTTCCCCTTAATACCTTCCAACTGCATTCTTCCTATCTGTACACATAATAAACAATAACAGCAGACAGATGACCAATAAAGGAGTTGAGACAACAGTGAAGATAGAAGGGTTTTATCTTTACATTTTGGTACAATATGGATTACAACCTCAGGATTCTGGATGAAATACTTTGGTATTAACTTCAAATAGTTGAGGCTTTATCCAAGAGGAAATTTCTTTGCTGAGGTTCCATTCTTAATTTCCTACATAAACTTAGAAAATTAACAAAAGAGCAGAATCACAGAGATATTATAAGAAATAATAAGATACCCAAATAATGTTGAAAGCCTTTTTTTTCCCCCAACAAGCACTTACCAAAGGTAAGGATGCATCAGCAAAAATGATTAAATAAAAACCTCTGAAAATTTTCTCCTCCATAAAAGCCATGAGAACACTGGCAAAAATTATAAGAATCAACTTTTTCTGAACTGTGGGAATTAACCAAAGGCTTGCAGCAGTCTGAGGAGGGTTCATTAAAGAAAAATTGGCTGAATCTTGGTTAAAAACAATGAGCTTTGTGACATTTTAACTCTCCCTATTTTTATTCCACTCTCCTGAGCTCTAGAGTAGCCTTAAAAACCAACAGTTTGTAATCACAGTAAAAACCACGAAAGGGGTCAGAAGAGAGATGAAGTTCCTTCAAAGCCCCATTCTCAGAGAACTGTCATCATTTGACCTGTCTGGTGGCTCCCTGGAAGACCTCAGTCGTAAGGCCGTCTTTATTTGACTTGACTTGGAGTGCATCAAGTCAGTGCAAAGAGCCTAATCTCCAGGGGTGTTCACTGAAAACAATTTCATGCAATTGCTTAATAGCATGGCTACCTGAGGCAGTAGACATCAGCTGGAGCAAATAATAGGCTAACCAAAAAGTTTCAAAGGGATGGGCGCCTGGGTGGCTCAGTTGGTTAAGCGACTGCCTTCGGCTCAGGTCATGATCCTGGAGTCCCGGGATCGAGTCCCACATCGGGCTCCCTGCTCGGCGGGGAGTCTGCTTCTCCCTCTAACCCTACCCCCTCTCATGCTCCCTCTATCTCAGTCTTTCTCTCAAATAAATAAATAAAATCTTTAAAAAAAAAAAAGTTTCAAAGGTAAAGCTGAAGAATGAGATATCTATAAGGGGCTTTAAAAAATTCTTAGTATCCCCAGGAATCCAGAAGTCTACATGCATGACCATGGCTGTGCACATGCTCACGAAAGACCTGGGAATGTCCTAACTCACTACTCTGACCCTGAGGCTCTATGCAAGCAATAAATGAAGTGCCAAGTGCAAGCAGAAAGCAAATGTCAATGGCCTGGTAGAGTATTGAAGGTGAGCCCCAATGTATACACAGAGTCCTTCAGAAAAGATTGACTTATTGGTTCCAAGCATTTAAGGTAATCTTAGTCCAATCATTAGCTAAACTAACCTAACTAAGTAGAGACTTTAATGAACATACACAAAAAAGAATACAGACTTTACAGAATTAGTTTAGGAAAGTCACTAAATAACAATAACAAATAGCAACAAAAACAGACTCTGGGGGAAGGGGAAAATCTGATTCTGAGAGTTGCTACATTATTAAAATGTCCAATTTTCAACAAAAAATTGAGATTTTGCAAGAGCGCCTGGGTGGCACAGTCGGTTAAGCATCTGCCTTCAGCTCAGGTCATGATCCTGGGGTTCTGGGATCAAGCCCCGCATCAGGCTCCCTGCTCTGCAGGGAGTCTGCTTCTCCCTCTCCCTGTGCCCCTTCCCCCTTCCTTGTGCACACACACACTCTCTCTAATAAATGAATAAAATCTTTAAAAAAAAATTGAGATATGCGAAGAAAAGAGAAAGTAAGATACCTACTCAGGTAAAAAAGGTAGTCAACTATAACTGTACCTGAGGAGACCAGATGTTAGACTTACTAAACAAAGACATTAGCTATTTAAATATGTTCAAAGAACTAAAGGAAATTATATCTAAAGAACTAAAGTATGCAAATAATGCCTCACAAATAGAGAAACTCAAAAAAGAGACAGAAATTATTTAAAAAGAAGAACCAGTGGCTCAGTCGGTTAAACATCTGCCTTTGGTTCAAGTCGTGATTTCAGGGTCCTGGGATCGAGCCCTGCATTGTGGGCTCCCTACTCAGCAGGGAGTCTGCTTCTCCCTCTGCCACTCCCCCTGCTCGTGCTCTCTCTCAAACAGATAAAATCTTAAAAAAAAAAAGACGAAGAAGAAGAACCAAATAGAAATTCTGGAGGTGAAAAGTACAGTAACTGAAATATAAATTTCATTGGAGGAATTCAAAAGCAGATTAGAGCAAGCAGAAAAAATAATCAATAAACTTGAAGATAAGTCAACTGAAATTATCCTGTCTGAGAAAGAGAAAGAATAGAGAATGAAGAAAAATGAACAGAGCTTCAGAGACCAATAGGACATCATCAAATGTACCAACATATGCATAATGGGATTCCCAGAAGGAGAAGAAAAAAAGGGACAGAATGAATACTTAAAGAAATAGTGGTAAAAAATTTCCCAAATTTATCTAAACATTCAAGCAGCTCAATGAACTCCAAATAGGATAAAATCAAAGAGATCCTAAACACATCATAATCAAACTGTTCAAAGACAAGGAGAAAATCTTAAGAGTAAATCTTAAAAGTAAAATATAAGGAACAAAATTTAGATACTCTCCTGAAAGTTGCCTATAAATATATCTGAAGCAAAGACAGTGGCTTCAGGCTTAGATCTCAGAGTCTTAGTTCTGGCATGTACCTCTTTGGAGGTAAATTAGTTGAGTATAAATTTGATATAACTCATAGGGGATGGTTTTTCTCTCATTATAATCTTTCAGAATAACAATCAACCAAATTCTCCAAACCAGGTGAGTGTTTAGTCTCCTACACTAATCTCAAAGCAGCAACAGATTCAAAAAGGAAATAAGAAATCCTTTTGCAGAAAGAAAAAAGTATCAGCAGCAGATGACTTGATTATGGCTTTTATGTGGGAATGTTCCTTGAATAAAAGGCTTAACTTACCTATGGTGGCTGATTAAGAATTTCTTAAGAACTATGAGTTAATCATTAGTTTTTTTGTAGCTCATTCACAAGAAAATACAGTGACATAGTAGTATCTCAAGCTAAAAAAACTTAAATAAAAAATTTAAATCTCAATAATAGACCTAAAGTATAAATTTGACCATATTTCCCTCTCTCCTCCTCCCATATTAACTTAAATCAAGAAAAGCCACTCAGATCATCACATTTTTTTCTCTTAGGATTAGAAATTGGGTTAATATAAGGTTACTGATTTATTTCTCTTCTATAAAAGCTCTCTGTTTTACTGATTCTCTCTGACTACTGTAACTGTGTTTTTTTTATTTATATAAGTCTTCATACTGAAGTATAACAAAGCACTATGGAAACATAATGGAAGAATAATAATAGGGGGCGCCTGGGTGGCTCAGTCGTTAAGCGTCTGCCTTCGGCTCAGGTCATGATCCCAGGGTCCTGGGATCGAGCCCCGCATCGAGCTCCCTGCTCTGCGGGAAGCCTGCTTCTACCTCTCCCACTACCCCCTACTTGTGTTCCCTCTCTCGCTGTGTCTCTCTCTGTCAAATAAATTTAAAAAATCTTTAAAAAATAAAGAATAATAATAGAATACATGTTCAAAGACATATCACTATCCTCTTTTTAAGGGCATTATATCATAAAATTTCAAACTGGAGGGTAAATGCATAGTTTTTACCCTTGTTCCTCAGATAAAGATGCCAAGAAAGAAAAGGTGGGAATAAAATGTCTTACTCAAGATTAGGAAAATAAAACTGTAACAATTTCAAAAAACCAAGAATTAATCAATAAAAATATAGGGACTAATGCCCATGATACAGAATAGCGATATCTTGGTGGCTTCTAGCCTTCATGATAGATATTCATAGATGGGGAAAACTACTCTATCATACAGACTACCCATAACTAACCTGTAATGATAAGACATTCATTGTGATCCAGCACCTCAGTGAAGAGCCGTGAAACAATTAACTCGGGGTTGATTAAAAAGCGGATTTCTTCTTGCACAAGTCCTGCACCGGTTACACCACCTCCAACAAAACGGTTTGCAAAATCCACCTATTTGGGAAAATGTGGCATGTTAAATGATGATCTAAATACCTACATATATGATAAAGAAGTAGTCTCCCTCTTCCTTTCATTTCCCATATAAATCAATCCCCAAATTAGTAATCTTCCCAGGGAGAATAGGTTGTGGTTGAATGTACTCTTTCCATCTCACTGCAGTTAACATCTCTGCTTATTCCTTTGGATTCTAAAACCTTAGAAGGAACCTGGAAAATGGAGCTTTTAGGCAAAAGCCTCAATGTAATTATACAGACTCTTGTTTACAAACCTTCTATGTACTCCAAGGGCCACAAATCAAGGGAAACTATTTGGAAAGGTTTTAAGATCATTTCCACACCATTCACTATTCAATTTCCATTTCTGGATTTCTTATGACTTTAATTGTATCTTATATAATATGGCAATCAAACATTTGTCCTAAAAGAACTGAGAAACTTAGTAATTGCCCTTTTTTGGGTAACCTTTTTCTTCTGTGAAAGAATAAAGAGATGGAAATTTCATCCTAAATTCAGTTGTAAATGCAAAACTGTGTAAACATCACAAACTATTTTTTTTAATACAGCTAAGGAAAAAAATGAAAACAGAAAACCTAGTTTAACAACAAAGATTCATAATTTGGCTATTGTTGATAATGCTACTTATAAACATCAGAGTACATGTTTATGGAAAGAGCCCAAATTACCATCAACTGATAAATGGATAAAGAAGAGTGGGGTGTATGTGTGTGTATAAATAAACAAACTGGAATAGTCCTCAGCCATAAAAAAGAACGAAATCTTGCCATTTGCAACAATGTGGATAGAGCTAGAGAGTATTATGCTAAGTGAAATAAGTCAGTCAGAAAAAGACCCATACCATATGATTTTACTCATGTGGAATTTAAGAAACAAGTGATCATAGGGGGGACACAAGAAAGAGGCAAACCAAAAAACTATAGAGAACAAACTGATGGTTACCAGAGGGGAGGTGGGAGGGGGGAAATAGGTTAAATAAGTTAAATAGGTGATGGGGTTTAAGGAGTACACTCGTGATGAGCACCAGGTATTATAATTAAGTGTTGAATCACTAAATTGTACACCTGAAAGTAGTATCACACTGTATGTTAACTGGAATTTTAATAAAAACTTAATGGTTTCCAGCTTTGCCTTAGATTTTTCTATTCGAGGACTTAGATTACACACATACACAACACCCTGTGTACATACATAGCTACATACATAGCTATACACATGCAAAAAGAATTTAGTAAGTAATATAAGAGAAGCTTATATACCGTATAGAAAAAACATACTCCTGTGTCTCTCCTTTCCTCTTACACTAATACCACACTCACAACACTTTTGACACCAGATGTATGGGTTTCTACACATCAAGAAATTCTGAAACACCAGCTAGGTATCCTGTAATTCTATTCAGTTCTGACATCATCTACCAGGAGTTCACATCAGATCCCACAGGCTAAGGATTCAGTCCCACAAGACTGCCCCACTTCACACACCAACTGCAAGTCCCAAGTTGTCAATTATACTTCTAATTGACCAGCTATAAGTTGGGGTTCCCATGACCTGCTCCTGTGGTTTGATAGAACAGCTCACAGAACTCAGGATAACACTTATTTATGTTTACTGATTTATTAAAAAGGATATAATAAGGGATACAGATGCCTCTTCCCAGTTACCATGCCCATGTAGCACAGAGTTTCTACGCCTCTCTGGGCAAGGCACTCTCCTAGTACTTCCACATGTTCACCAACCTGGAAGCTCTTTGAATCCTGTACTTTTGGGGAGTTTTGTGGAAGCTTCATCACTTAGGCATGATCAAGCATTAACTCAGTTTCCAGTCCCTCTTCCTTTCCCAGAAAATGGGGGTGGCGTAAAAGTTCCAAACCTCTCATCATGGCTTAATCTTCTTGGTGACCAGCCCCCATCCTGAAACTATCCAGGAGCTCAGCAAAAGTCACCTCATCAGAACAAAACACACTCCTATCACCTAGGAAATTCCAAGGGATTTAGGAGCTCTGTTTCAGGAAATCAGGGTCAAAGACCAAATATTAGAACAAAAGATGCCTCTAGTGCTCTTATCAGTTAGGATATTACTGGGGTTTTAGGAGCTCTGTGCAAAGAACCAGGGGTAGAGACCAATATACTTTTTTTCTATTATTTTACATATACTTTCAGACTATTGTCAAATATAAGATTTCCTAAAACTTGTTCTCTAAAGCAATTATGATACTACATAGTAATTTGAAGTCTGTTTTACAAAAGAGTAAAGCAAGAACATGAATCTTTTGATATATAAAGATACATGTAAAAAGACAGAAATTAACAGAAGGTAAAGTAGTCTTCTTTCATTAGAGAAAAACTTAGAAATACTGAAAAATATGACTAGACAAGTTCTTGAAATGAGTTATTACAGAGAACCATATGTATTTTATACTCTGGCATACTAAATCAACACTAAAAAAAAAGAGTAACTCTTTGGCTTATATAGAAAATTAATTTTAGTTGAACTAGTCCATTGATTAGAATTAGCTGCTTTCAACATATAAGGTCATTATGCATTGGGTGATTTATGGCTTAAAATGTTCAACAAAGATCAACTGAATATTGTGCTGGGAACCATGTGATACAAAGATGAGTATGACATGAGCCTTGACTTCACAGCATTTGCAATCTAGATGAGATCCCAGCACATACGCAGAATAAGGTGATTACTAAAGAACCTACTAGAATGTATTAGATCCTTCCCAAATAATACAATTAACTAAAATTGGAGCAAGGAGACATGGCATTCAAACTAGATTTTGCTGACATTCAGGCAGAGGGAATAACTGCACAAGGACGTGGGAAAAAAACAACTGTACAGAGCTATATGAAGACAGTGTTAAGCAGATTCCTGATGCCTGTCTGCAATATAGAGTATGTGAAGGATTATAGTTGCTGATGAGGTATTCTGGGGTCAAGGAAAGTATTTAATTTTGAAGGTTCTTGGAAAAATTCTAGGAAGAAAAGTTACAACTGGACCTGTGTTTTAGAAAGATAATTCAGGCTAGAGTTTAAAGAATGAATTGGAAAGGAGTAAAATTAAAAGCAGAGAGGCTGGGTAGGTGACTACTGAATAGTTTAGATAAGCACTACTAGGACCTCAAACAGGTCAGTGGGGAAGAAAGTGAAGGAAAGAGAGACCCAGCAAAAATTAAAATGGAGAGCACTTGAAAATCAAGAGACTAGCTAAGCATAACAGTACTGTGAATACAAATGAGAAACAAACAAGGTTTGAAATCAGCAAAACTTAATTTTTACTGGAACAAGGTACACAACTAAAATAAAAAGATAAGTTCTATCCAACTTATGTACAACTTGGTAATGATAAATGAAATACATTCAATGTGCATACTATTATTCATTCTTTGAATAAAAGGCCAACATTTATTACTTGAAAGGTATGCACAGAAATAAATACATTATACTAAACTCAATATGCCTCTGAAGGCAGGGGTCTTTTAGAAAAATCAAACTTTCTACTACTTAAAAAAGTTAATAAAAGACTCTCTATTACAGGTGAGAAACCTGTTCCAGTACATGAAAACAAGCATATGAGGGCTTCTTTATTTTTAGCCATTTTCCAACTCACTTTACTTTAAAGCTACTTGTTCAGATTAGTCAGTTTCTGAATTATAACTTGATGAAAAGGGAGAAATGATAACAATCCTTAGAGAGGTTTTGTTGTTGTTGCCATTCAGTATAATGTAATTTATATGCTACACAAGGAGCTTTGAAATATTGCAATACAGTATTCCCCGATCTCCTGGGGATACATGGCATGGGTAGGGAGAATAATTAATAGAAGCCTTTACAGAATTCTTTTAATCTATTGAGGTTTCACATTTCATCTATAATATATTCCAGAAAAATGGGAAGAATCTCAACCTTGAATGTTGCTAAATAATTCCTTGCTGAATTGTATTGTGAGGAAAGGTCAGCATTCCTGTGGTGCTAACTAGCAGTAGCTTTGTTTATTTCATGTGTATTAAGACTCCCTCAGTTAAATCCAAGATTTTAATGTAGAAAAGAACATCATCAAGATGGAAATGTGTGAAAAAAGTAACATTCATTTGAAACAAATTTTAAGCATATTTCAAAATTACTGTTTACAAAAAAGTAATGATTAAATACAAATTTTTAAAAATTTTAAGTGCCAGACAAATATTAATTCAGTTATCTAAGTATTTCTGTTTATAATCTCAAAAAATTACTGGGAGAGAGTGACTTAAAGCAAAATATGGTTTGCCCCCTTGAAGATTTTAATTACAAATATGTCTTTGAAAGGCCATTCTAAAAAGAGTCTCAGTTTCACTAAGCACTGAGAGCATAAATATATCATAAGAAGCCAAATGCAAATGAGTCTAGTCATTTTACAGTATACATTAAGTTATTCAAAAAAGTTAGTCCATTCTCAGGAAAATGATTTAACTTCTGACCCAATATAAGCACCAAATAAGGATCTAAGAAGAAAAATCAGCAATTTCCAGTATAAGTGAAATGATGTACAGCATCTTTCAAAGAAAACTGAAATTACAATGTTCTTATAAATGGGATATGAACACAAATCACTAACATTTTGTCTCTGATTAGTGATTTTTTAAAAATCACTATAAAGCAAAAGAAAAACATGTTCAAGTTAAGTGTTACAACAATTTAAAGCTAGATACAGAGGGTGTTTTGTTAACTCCTTTTTCCAAAAATATATATTTTTAAAGTAAAGGCAGTAACACAGATTAGTAACAAAGATTGAGAGATGGGCAAAATCTGCTCTGAAACAGGGAAAAGACAGCAAGCATAGTTGGCTCATGTGCCTGAAACTGTTACATATGGGAGAGAGGACTTTCTTATCAATCAGTTTTAGATGTCTGCCTCCTAAGACCTAAACAAGGTTGGTGGCAGAAAAACATTTCAAGCTGGTCATCATTTGGGGCAGAGCAAGAGCCTTTAAAGAAAAAGAACAAAACTACTTGGTGACAGCTTGTCAAGACCATACTGTGGGAACTTCATCCACTGTCAATCTACATCAATGTATGAACTAAGAGGCCTGATGTTGTCCAGATCTTAAGATTTTCTGTCAAAGCCTTTTTAAAGAGGTGCACGTTAAGAAACAGCGTACACTGGCAAATAAGTCTTACCAAGGCTGTCAAAATGATCTGTTTGGCGTTTTTCTCCATTCTGCTATCATGCTTCTTCGCATTAAATCAGTTTAGGAGATAAATAAACAGGTTTTCATATTTCCTTTGCTGTCAGAAGCTTGGCAAGAGTAAGTCCCAAACACACGCACACTGTTGTGATCCACCTACCTGTAGCATGCCTTGACCATTTCCTTCTATGGTACCTTCATAAGTGACATGCAATCGAGTCAGGGGTTTTTCACATCTACAATTTAAAAAGATAATCCTTTACTTTTTTCCTTTTTTTTTTTTTTCTCTTATTTTATTTATTTGAAAGAGAGAGAATGAGAGAGAGAGAGCATATGAGAGAGGGGAGGGTCAGAGGGAGAAGCAGACTCCCCAGTGAGCAGGGAGCCCGACGCGGGACTCGATCCCGGGACTCCAGGATCATGACCTGAGCTGAAGGCAGTTCCTTAACCAACTGAGCCACCCACGTACCCCGATAATCCATTACCTTTAATGACAAACATTTCACTATGGAAAAATGTGAAAATATACATAACTAGAGAAGAAATATTGAAACCATTCCAAATCTTAAAAGCCAGAAACAGGTGCCTGGTTAACATTTTTGATACAGATTCTCCCAAACTTTTTCTTATTCAAATATTAAATACACATATTTAAATTAAAATGGGATAACATGCTGCTTTAAAACCCATTTTTCTCCTATAAAATATTAGTTTCTCTTCTTTAAGAATTGAAAAACTTCTCAAAATGTAAAAAAAAAAAAAAAAAAAATCTATGCAATTTTATTATTATGCTAGAGTTGGCAACCTAAAGAAAAATACAGAAAAATTTGGCAATAAATCATATATATTGGGATGGAGTCTATTTTCACTAGCTTGTACACGAGTGTGTGTGGTGGGGGTGTCTTGATGAAAATACAGGCCACAGAAATCTGATCTATGATATTTTTATATTAATAAAATTGATGGATGAATCTATTACTTGTAAGTCACAATTATTTTCTTTCCCTTTCATTGACCACAGTCACTGACATGCTACCCCAAAATTTGGCATCATGGTATATCAAATATTTTAAGCTGAATTAAGTTTGAGAAAATGGCAGAAGCAGGAGGGTCACTATGACCTCCTCCCCTCCTCACAGTGTAATAAAACCCTCATGTGCAAGGTGCCCACCCTGTATTTGGAGGAAAGGAACATCCTTATCCAAAGAAAAAGGGATGCCAAGAATTCTAACAAACAGGCCTTGCTAAGTTTTCCCTGGATAACTACAATTACCTCATATTTCTTAATCTGTCAAATTCCTCAGAGATGTCTACTCTTCATTGAACCTAGCAAAAAAGTAAGTGGGTCTGTTTCTTTGGGCCTTCATTTCCTTAAGAAGGTTCCTGTGACATGTAAAACTTACATTAAACAAATTTGTGTGCTTTTCTCCTGTTAAATCTTTGTCCTTTTAGTTTTCAGACCCAGCCTGGGACCCTAACTAGGTCAAGAAAAAACTTTTTCCTCCCTTACAGTATTTACCTGGCTTACATTATATTAAAAAACCAATTCCATTTTATTAATAGTATTTGTGATGACATTTTTCAGTAACAGATTTTCCCTGATTCCTTACTTGATAAAAAATATAAATTACAATAGAATATAACAGATGAGATCCAAATGCCTAACTTACATAAGGGTGGCATTCATTTTGGGGGGGGACTATATATTTTTTAAAACAATTATATATTTCTTAAAACAATTTAACAGGGGAAGCATTATTATTGGGATTTACTTTCCTCCTGATTTCAATGAGTCCAAATACATTTCTGGGGAAGCTCCAGTCCAATAGATTAACAGCCTTAAACAGAACGCAATTCAGTACAGGTTCTAAGAGCTCCACTTGCATTAACTCATGTAATCCTCACAACAACCCTATTACTATCTCTTTTTACAAATGGGAAAATAATGCACAGAAAGCATTTAAGTAACCTGCCCAAGACTCATAAGCAACAAAGCAACAAGGATATGAAGCCAGGTAGCCCTAACAATGGCCCAAACTCTTTAACAGTATGCTATACCTTTAGAAAAATTACTTTCTAAATCTCTTCTAGAAAGTAATGACACAAGTTTGATCTTTTTTTTTTTAACTTCCTTTTTTTGTTTGTTTTTTTGATCCTACTTTCCTGGCCATTTTATGCTAAGGGAGACTACCCACTAGGATACTACTGAAAAGACAAAAAGAAGCATGATCCAGAAATCTCTAGTTTATCAGTCAGGACTTCAAAACAGAAATCTCATCTGTCATCAACTATTCTTCATAACTGAAGCTGTCAATGTACAGTACAATTCTCAATAAAATTATGAAACTGCTAGACACTTTTATAAAAGCATCCTCCAACTTCCTGATTGGCCCCAGCAAATCTTTCATACCAGTCACAATCAAAGACACAGATGATTGTGGCTCTCTGTGATTAACTAAGCACAGATAAGGTATTCACTGATAATCACTGGGTTAACTGTCACATGGCAGAAACCTGGAAATCAGAAAACCCTCTAACTTCCTGGCACCCATTTAGCTCCCTACTCCTGGGAACACCAACAATCCTCTCTTCTTTATCCTTCCTCTTTAAATGAATACATGTTTCTGGTTCTGTGGAGTCTGGGAGATTGATTAATAACATTCTCCAACTTACTTATGAAGCAGCTAAAACAAAAAGAGGTCAATGAGGCAAAAAAAGTTAGAAAAGTTATCAAGTTGAATTGTGCCTATGAAAGTTAAGGGGAATATCTCGATCTTACTTAGGGGCAAAGTTATCTCACTGACACAGCAGCCTTGCCAATCTTGGCATTTTGTCCTATTCCTTCTCTCTCAGACGGTAATGTACCAATGGATGTCCTTTCATGTTAATGCCAAATTAATGTCAGATGCAGAGTAGAGATCTGCAGCTGAATTAAAAACAAGCCCTCGGCATGATCTATAAAATCTACACCAAAGTGGGATGATCAAAACATCTGAATTCCTATCAGATACTAATAGAAAAGCTAAGAAAACCAATCTGTATTCTGGTCTGGGCAGATAAGAGCAGACTGTTACTTTTAGTTGTAGATACCATATTTTAAGAGGGACCAATGGCCTGGAGTGTATCAAGAACAAAAATAAAGGGTTTAGAATCCATATTATATGCAAAACAGAAGAAATTAATAAATTTAGTTATGTACCTGTGTGCGCTGTTAGAGGTGGGGGTGGGTCAAGAAAGCATGATGATATATGAAGAAGACTGAATGTTAAAGAAAATTAGATTCATTTATTGTACCACCAGAAGGAAGAACCAGGAATGGAAGGGGCACAGAGATTCTTTGGAATACAGAGTTTCTTACTGAATGAAAGTATTAGATAATAACACGAGCAGCCAACAACGGGATACACTGAGGTGAAACAGTGCATTTCCCATCATTGAAGCTGTCTGTCATCTGTCACAGATATTATAGAGTTGATTGATATTTTTAGTAGACAGCTGGGTGAGATGATTTCCTGGGGTCCCTTTCATCTCTAATATGCCAAGACTCCATCCAAAATGCTATACATGTTCTCTTCCTTTCTGGCTCTATTTTGTTTTTGTTTTTATCTTCCACTTGTTTAATCTTTTACCCACCTCCCTCTACTAATAATCATCTCAGCCATGCAGCCGGCCTCCTAAAGTAAGTTTGTTTTCCTTTCGCCTCACAAATAAACATCTTTGATGGATAAGAAAAACCACAGGAAAGCCACTTAAGTAGATGTGCTTCCTCCAGTTAACTTCCTTAAAAGTGAGTCCCTTTCATCACTAATTCCAAAGGAAACAATTACAAACTATGATAAAAATTATGAGAAAGTGAAAATGAGAGTTAACATGAATGCATACGCAAAATACGCATTTAGTATGTTTGATCATGTCTTCATGTTTGATGAAAAAGTTGATCTACTCTTCTTTAAGTGCTTTGGGATCTGCTCTAGATTAGGAAATGTATTAACTAGTTCAGGGCACAAAGGAACTTACAAATCTGAATAAACTCAGATTGGTTATTATTCTTCTCAGTTATTTGCAGATAAATAATAAGAAAAAAAACACAGTAAATTAGCAGCTTTCACAAAATCTGCCAATAGTACATGTGAACAGCCAAACTTCAAAATTCTTATCATTCAGACAAATTCTAGGTAACTACTATTTACATTTTTTTTTTAACAAAGAAATTTCCCCCCATCTTGTCCTCCAGAATGAAAAGCCATAAAATACAAATATAGTAACCAAAAGAGAAGGGTCAGGATTAGTATTAAATATTGGTGTTCTAGGGGTGCCTGGGTGGCTCAGTCGGTTAAGCATCTGCTTTCAGCTCAGGTCATGACTCCAGAGTCCTTGGATGGAGCCCGACATTGGGCTCCGTGCTTAGCGGGGAGTCGGCTTTCTCCCTCTCCCTCTGCCTGCTGCTCCCTCCTGCTTGTGTTCTCTCTCTCTCTCACTCTCTCCCTCAAATCAATAAATAAAATCTTTTTAAAAAATAAATATTGGTGTTCTAGTTGATATTAGTGTCTTCACACAAAACTCCTAAATAGGACTTTGCTTCAGAAGAAAAAGACTAAGGCAAAGAGTAGAAATCACAGGCTTACAGGCTTTGATTCAGATAGCATGACCTTTCCAACAATGGGAGCTATCAATGGATCATTTACAGGAAACTCCCTAGCACTAGGGCAACTAAGAGGTTGGGAAACCATCTTTCCAGGAGTTGCAAAATAGAATCCTATCACGGTAAAAGAGCCCTTATAATTCTAAGATTCCCAGATTATTTTTATTATTATTACCTTTCCCACTCTGGAAAATCTTCAAGACTCTGTCTTGTAAATGTCACCAAGCCAGTAGGTTCTACAAAAGCAATAAGGGAAAAACACACCCAAAAGAAGTTTTGATTTTGGAAAGATTATATACATTCAGTAAAATAATGGATCTAACAATGGTTATAAAACTAACTGGAAAAATACGAAGCTTAGTGTTAGAATACAACAGAAGAATTATTTAAAATAATATTATCCTTACAGTAGGAACTCCTTCTATAAAATAGTAAGCCCTCAACTAAAACACAAAACTATACAAACAGCACAATGGTACCCACTGGTAAAGTTTTCTAAACTGAATACATTTGTAAAAAATCACTGAAAAAAAAAAGGTGCATTAATGAGTGTAGCTTACACAATGAAGACAAAACTGAATTTTAATCTGCAGACACCTCAAAGAAAGGACTTAATCTTACATCTAAAGGCTCATGAATGTATACAAATTTATGCATTTTATAATAAAATAAAATGTCTGTGATTAAAAAAGAAAATTGTTGGCACGCCCTTTGGAGTTGACAAAGCTAAATCCAGGGCTTAGATGATATGCAATTGTTCTACTTACAAGGCACCTTAGCTGGAAGGAGGAATTACTGTGTTCTATGAGGTTAGAGAAGAAAGATGACAGTTTTTAAGGAGGAATAGATATGAGGGGATCAAAACGCAGTATATTTTAGAAGAATGCGATCTTTTTTGTTAGGTTTACTTTTTTTTTTTTCTAACTAGTGGCAAAAGCAACAAATAAATCAGTAGGCCAAAAGTAATTTGTTTGATTCAAATCAAAGAACAAACTAAAAAGGCCAGGCCACTTCTGTTTTCTTCTGTTAAAAAGAAAAGGAGGCAAGAAAGAGAAAAGCTCTTAAGCAAAGAGAGATATGTCAGGAACTATTAGTGATAATGGTGGTAGAGTCCCAATAAAAGCTTGACAATCATTTCATTCCTCTGGATGATTCCACATTTCTCTGCTCTTAGTCACAAGCAGTAACAACTCAAAAATCATATGGAATTGTTACAGTAGAATATTAATGGGTGACTTTTGTTAATATGGGTTATAAAATATTCTTAAGATTTCCTTAAGAAATTTCTCTAAGGCAAATGGATAACATATTTAAAACTCACAAGAGATCAAACAATTCAAACACCAGAGAAGCAATTCTATTAATAAGAAATTAATGTCAGTATCATTATTCAGCAACTTAGCAGATAAGAATATTAAATGTCCTTCATATATACTAGGAGATCCCAAGAGAAATTCATAAATGAATATCACTAGCAAAGCCAGAAAAAAGGCAGAACATGGCTCTTTAGATATAATTAAAAATACTTAGCATTCTTACTGCCTTTCTTCCATAAAAAGGTAACTTTTATGCTAGAATAGATTATTTTGGTTAATCAAGTATTTCTCTCAATAAAATCACAATATACACTGCATATGAATCATCAATTTTTAAATACTCCATCTATAAAATATTTTATCTAAAACCATACTGAAAATAATTCAGAAAGCCGTTGAAAATCTTTCAACCTCAAGATCCTCATTAAAAATATAAAATGTAGACACTGACAACACTGAAAAGTTAGTCTTGATGGAATTATATTTTATCAATTCTAAAAGGCATATTAACTTCTGAAACTGGGATACATCTTTTCGTAATGGAAGGTATCTAGTCACTGCCACTGGTCTAGATTAAAGTCGAATTTTTCCAGAGAAGATGTGTATCTGCTTCTCTGGTCATCTGGGAACACCATCAACCTGAGATCAGTGTGAATTAAATCCACTGTTGCAGGCTTTTGTGGATCACACTGATAATATGACTTCAGACTCAAACTTGAAGCTTGTGGTTCAAATTCTCAGGGGAGATTTTTTTGTTTCTTCTCTAGCCAGTGTCATGTTGACACTTGTAGTTTCTTTACTGTCCCTTTTTTGCACAGGTTAATTTCTCATCTATCCTTAGACTGAAGGTACAGACCTTTGGTGAATCAGCTCTGTAAAAGAGGTCTCCTATGACTCCCCATCCTGAGTGCTTTTTCCTTCTTAGTGGTACATAACATAATGACACTTTTTACCATTTATAATGTCCTAGATTTGATGAAATATTGTTTAAATAGGTTTCTGTAGTTTCCATTAAGTAGACTTCAGACCTTCTATATAAATTAATCATTAACTTGCAAACCTCTTTTGTTCCACTGAGTATTTCCTCCTTAAGCCTGTAGCTTTACATCCTAAAAACTTACAACACGTATCACTATATTTCACAAAAAACTAAATTACCATGTACAATGAAAAAGTCAGAAAATAAAATGTCTAGTTATAATTTATCTTTTTCAGCCCAATTCCTAATACTTACGATGGGTTATAAATTTCTAGTTGAAAAAACAAAATATTAGCATTTTCCCTCAAAGCCAATAAAATCCTAAAGCTTAGACAAGTTAGCTTTTAGAGAAGACATACATGATTTGAATCCAAGGACAGAAAGGTAAACTCTGAATTACTTAGGTATAATAACGGAATTCATTCTATTTAGCAAAGCAAATTTAGAATAGCAAAAAATGTACTCATCTTTCCAACAAATTATTACAAATTCTAATTTGGCTTTATGTCTCATAAACCCAAATGAGTCTTCATTTACTTTATTATTTCATTCAGTATAGAGATCAAAACTAAAATAAGAAATAAATAACCCTCTATCAAAGAAGCATGATTTTTCTCTTAAATATCAACATTCTGATAATTGATTACTTTCCAAAACTCTAAACAATGTTTAATAGCAATACCTTCAAAAAGAAAAAAATGCCAAGTATACTATAATGTGAAATTATATACTAAAGGAAGAATACGAGAAAATTGATCTTAAAATGAGTCAATGATGTACTTAGAGACAATCTGACAACCTGAATGACCAGAACTGAAAAGAACTCATTTCACTTGACCAGAGTTGACCTGCTCTACTTAGCAAAAGCAAACTTTAAGATGTTCTGGTTTCCCTTATAATCGACTTGTAGGAAAGGCCATCTACTGGAAATAGCTAACATTTATTAATCATGTAACTTCTCACTTCATACTTACAACTATCCTATGAGGTAACTGATCATTATTCTTTTATTTTACTGATGAGGAAACTGAGGCTTAGAGGTGTTAAGAAACTTGTTTGTGGTCGCCCAGCTCCTAGGGTAAGAGTAGCAATACTGATCTATTATTAGCTAGTAACTTCCAGCACTGGTTAAGATATCTGCCTCAGGCGTTATGATTAGACTCTGGGAAAACAAGATGGTCAAGGTCCAACAGAAAAAGAGAAACATATAAACACTAAGTACAACACTGTTTTATAAGAACTCTATAAAGTTTGTAAAGGGGCCACAAGAGAGGGATGAGTAGGAAGGCAACAAATCAGCTATCCTCTGCAAATACACTAACTGTTAATAATCAATGCTTCTCTAAATAAAGAACACCCAAAATGTATTTCCTGGTCTATATACTTTCTTTTCAAAGTATTAATTTACTGTTTCTCATTCATGAAAACCTATTAAAATATGTTCTGCTGGTTTAATTTCAGAGTATATAAAACTCACACATATTCATAGCACACATTTAATGTATATAATATGCATAAAATCTAGACTATAATGCTGAATTATTTGGTTTGGGCAGGAAGATGTACTTTGAACACAAAATGTTTCTGACCTGCCACTTGATCTGAACTGTCCGCATCAGTGATAAAAATTATATTAAGAATGAAAGGAATTTACTTTTCTCTGTGACTCTTCTAAAGTAGCAGAAGAGTGTTTTAAGCTTCTCTGGTTTCCTTGATGAACGTCCTTCAAACAACCTGAAAAAGACCAAAATAAAATAAAAAAGGGTGATTTAAAATGCCTTAATGACTCACAAGCAACTAAATATATTGCTATCAAGTTAAGGAAGGCAATTCTATAATGACAGAGAACTGGAAAACCAGATTTAAACAGCATCTGGGGAGGACTAAAACCAACTAGAACCAGGCTTCTTAAAAGTTGTTCGAGTCAGATGGCACTCTCTAACAACAGTGTTTGTCCCATCTATGTTCCTCCAGGGAGAAGGCACCATCTGGCCCCCCAAAGTCAATTAGGCCAGTGAGTTAATGCTCAGTCATTTTCCCAATGGCAAATACTAATAATTCATAATATTACTAGGTAGTTAAATGACTGAACAAAAATGGTATCTGAAAAAAAATCCACACGATTATGTTGGGGGAGGGAGGGCAGTGGGTGGTTATGACAATGACAAGCAGGTATGACAAGGTATTTGGGGACTGACCAATCTTTGGTAATTAAACAGATATACCCTTTGCACAGTAACCAAAACAATGCCTACTCATCTAGTTTCCAGCAACCTGGACTTGCACTACTTAGTTTAGTCTTCTTCGAAATGACGTGGCATTGTTAATGGTAACACATAATGCAATTTATCCTGAGGAAAGAAAAGCAGGGCTTTGGAAGCATATGACCTGAATAAGGAGTTCGCTGAAGGATTTCAAACACAAAAGCATGCTTTGGGCACAAGATCTAGCTTTCCAAAGGCATTTAAAAATTATAAAGAAATTCTGCAGCTATAAATGATGAGGTATTATTTATCTGCCTCTAGTCATATACTCTGGCTTTACAACCAGAAATCCTTTAAGTAAAAGTTCACTTTAATAAGTGCCGAAATGGGTAAAATTTTTCATGATTAGAAAAGCAAGCTTATGTAACTATGCAGAGAGGGAAAAGTTAATTTCATAAGAAAATCCTATTGAGAACTGAAATGAATTAGGAAACGGAAAGGAAATGTAGATTTCAAATGATCCTGTTTTCAATGATCTGAAATTCTATGTTCAGGGTCAATTTCTGAGAAAACAATTTATGTGAATACTTATTTCCTGAAAAGAATACTAATGTCAGAAAAGTGTTTTAGCTAAATTTAAAATAGAACTGATTTTTAAAAACAGTTTAAGAGTGCCTGTATGGGGGCACCTGGGTGCCCCGGTTGGTTAAAAGCGTCCAACTCTTGATTTCAGCTCAGGTCATGATCTCAGGGTTGTTACATCAAGCCCTGAACTGGCTCTGCGATGGGCATGGAGTCTGCTTAAGATTCTCTCTCTCTCCCTCTCCCCCCCTCCAACTCTCTCTCTCTCTCTCAAAAAAGAGTCCCTGTATGATAAGTTTTACTCATCCAAAAGAACTTACTTTTCAAAAATGTTTATTACAAATACTCTTAAAATCCAGCTGCCTGCTGAAAGAAAGGATCTTTGAGAGTGCAGGTTTCAGCTTGGTTTCTTCTGCAATATGTCAACCAGGATAGTTTATTTAAATCAAAATGATAGTCAAAATGAAGAAGCCACTTGGCAGTTTAATTAAACATCCAGTATCAAATAAATGTGATTTACTAAATGAATATCTGGGGAACCATTGCAAAATCCCTTTCTAGGTTTACTACTTAGTAGAGGGAAACAGTATGAATATAAAGGCAGGCATCACCTTTTCTTAGAGATGAACTGATGTACTACATAATTCAATTAAAGTTCCTCTTCCACAGAACTGCTATGTAGTAAGGAAAAAAAATGGTTGTTATCCTTAAGAAATAATTCCCCCAAACATAAAAAGTGTCCGTAGCTTCTATTTGTGGTCAGTTGTTTGTAAAATCATTTTGAAGTCCACATATTTCATAACCATAATGACAAATTAGTAAGCCTTAGAGCCTCTTGGGACTATAGATTTATTACCCTAGCAATACTGACTTTCCTGGAAGATTATATGGCAGTTAGTATCACCTACTACAAATGAGCACCCATTGTTTATCTTGTAGATCCTAACCTTACTGGTACAAAGTCAAGCAGAATCTCAATGTATTGTTTATTTGTCGCTCCAAGCCTAATTTCAAATCACTATGTAGCCAAATATGCTTTCCCATCTTCCTGATGGAGCAGGAAGTGCATGTGAGGTGGTAGGAATAAGAGACAAGAAGGAGGTAGAAAGTCAGGGAAGATGAAGCAGGTTTAAAACCCTTGCATGGGGCGCCTGGGTGGCTCAGTTGGTTAGGCGACTGCCTTCGGCTCGGGTCATGATCCTGGAGTCCCAGGATTGAGTCCCGCATCAGGCTCCCTGCTCAGCAGGGAGTCTGCTTCTCCCTCTGACCCTCCCCCATCTCATGCTCTATCTCATTCTCTCTCTCAAATAAATAAATAAATAATCTTTAAAAAAATAAAAATAAAAAATAAAAAATAAAATAAAACCCTTGCATGAAGTCTAAAATTCCACAACAGCGAAGTCTGAAAGTACTATGCGTAGCCACCCAAATAAAATGAATTATCCTGGTATGAAAGCAAGTGAAAATAACATAAAAACACAGTCAAACAACATGAGTGAAAATCACAAGAGTGATGTAGTATCTGAGAGACAGCATCTAGGGGGAGGAGGAAGACAAAGACACTGAGAAATGAGCTCGAGAAAGGAGGGAGTCAAAAAGATGAGGCTGGGAAGGCGGAGAGGAAGAGACTAACGAGATGAGGCTGGAGACAGAGGGAAGGAAGAGAGACAGAAATGCACACAGAGAGAAAAGCACCCAGAGAAATAGAGACTCCAAGAGAATGAGACCTTCTTATAATAATCAAGCACCATCAGATTTAACTTGTCAACACTTTTTTTTTTTTAATTTAGGTTTTCAAGTCCCGGGTGTGTATATTTGAAGGCGTATTTTGAGTCAGCAGGTATGCAGATGACCATGAACATAAACTACACCACAATAACCCCTTTGCATGTAGGAAGGACATTTTGGCATTTAACTGAATATTAGAGAGTATTAAAAAAAGCAAACAGAAAAAGCCAGTCAGGCAACCTCACTCTTGTTCTAAACAAAACTTTTTATTTTCAAGGAAATAAGTCAATCAAGGGTCAGATACTTATTAACTGGTGTTTTTCTTTCCATACATAGAAAGAAAATCATAGTTTAATAAAATCTTTCCCTGAATAGAATACTGATAACATTACTGGAATTCAATTCTAGCCACACACACACACACACCCTCATGTGATTTCAAGTTAAGGATTAATCCCATTAGTACACAGTAAATCAAACTCAAAGCACTATAACCTCCACTTTAAAATGGATGCAAATGATAATCTGGAACCTAGCCACAAAGTCATTCTTGGCTTTTCTGTGAAGCAATCTGCCATATGGCCCCAACAGCACTTTCAATCCAGGGAAGAGGCAGATGTAAAAGCCTCCTGGGGCTGACCACTGCTACAACCCACAATTAATCTCTGACCATCAGTTTCTAAGCAATCTCAGAAGCATCAATGCTAATCACATTGGAAGCCTTTATATGAATGTTTAGGCCCTGAAAGGCAAGCAGGGGAAAAGGTCAGGGATATTTAACATAACTAAGCAGAGCTGGAAGAACACAACAATAAATAAAAACAGGAAGACTTATTCAATTTATTGACGTCAGCCTCCCACCACATACTCTTAGCCATTTTTCTTATTCAATCAACTAGCTAGCCATAGCCCTTTTGAGGCTAACTACACTCACACACACACAACTCCCAACTGCCAGAAACTATAATCATAAATAGCAACTAGGCAAAAAAGAAAACACCACCACAACAAAATGCTCCATAATCAGCTTACCAAACTGCTCATCAAATTAGGTACTTGATCTTTCATAAGTCACATGAAAAAGGGGAACTTTTAGTTGTTTTCCATTTCTGGAGCACTCTCAGAGCATTTTGCTCAAGAGGAAGTGAGACATAATGAAAGAGCATGGAGTCTGAACAGAAGACAGTGTCCAAGTCCCAGTTCTGCTGACAAGTCATTTATTCTCACTAAACCTATTAGCATAGAAGTTTCCCTACCTAGAAACTACCACAGATAGAATCAAAGTAAGCTGTTAACAGACAGCATCAATGATCATGTATAGTCATGATCCTGGTTTTTTTGCTAGTTTAGGCTTATTAAACACATACCATCTCAGTGCAGCCAAGTGCTGACATCCTGGCTGCTAGGATTCCCTAAAATAATTGTGGAGACTACCACAGGATTTACCTGCCCTTAATTAATTTTCAACATTCTGGTGACCAAAAGAATATCCATCAACCAGAAGACAGGAATATGCCTGTATTCAAATCTTCAATAGATTAAACTCTCATTTGGTGAAAATGCTATTGGGATACTATGAGTTTAAATGCCTCATGGTCACTCTGGACTGATGAATGACTTTGATTCATTTTACAGATCAAGAATTATTTCTAAGGATAGTTCTAGTTTCTGATTAGCTATGATGTAAGAAGTATTAATCTAATTAAACTGAGTAATTATTCAAAGAGAGGCCAAATTTGGTTAAGGGACATAGCTTCTAGAGGTTAACTTTATCCTAAGTTTGAATCCCAATTATACCAGCTAACTTAGTGAAGTAACCTACCCTCTTTAAGCCTCCATCTCCTTATCTGAAAAATGAAGAAAAAAAAAAAAACCTAATTTGTAAGTTTGATATATTAGGTTAAAAAATAACAGCATGGTGATTGATACACAGCAAGTACTTAATAAATATTAGGTATTGTTATTAAGAATTATTCTCATGAAAAAAAATTCTCATGGCCAGCAAAGAAATCAACACTTATTTACATAAAATGCTTATATTGTTCAAATCCATATTCCCTTCTTTTTTTTTTTTTTGACAGAGAGAGACACAGTGAGAGAGGGAACACAAGCAGGGGGAGTGGGAAAGGGAGAAGCAGGCTTCCCTCGGAGCAGGGAACATGATGCAGGGCTTGACCCCAGGACCCTGGGATCATGACCTGAGCCAAAGGCATACGCTTAATTACTGAGCCACCCAGGCGCCCCCATATTCCCTTCATTAAGAAAAATAGCTCAGCCTCTTTTCCCATCAAACTTAACATGCTGACACTCAGAGCCAACCAGCTCAGACTTCAGGATAAATGACCATGCACAATGAAAAAGATAAAAGTGCCTTTGCCAAGAAGTTCCAGCATTCCCCTGTCAGAAGTTTAACTGAAAAACAATGATGCTTTAAAATGAACACATGTGGGGCACCTGGGTGGCTCAGCCGGTTAAGCGTCTGCCTTCGGCTCAGGTCATGATCCAGGATCCTAGGATCGAGCCCCGCATCAGGCTCCCTGCTCAGCAGGGAGTCTCTTCTCTCTCTCCTTCTGCTGCTCCCCCTACTTGTGCTCTCTCTTTCGCTCGCTCACTCTATCTCAAATAATAAAATCTTAAAAATTAAATTAACACATGTCTTAAAATTGATATAAATCCTGGTAATTATGGCAGGAAATGGGAAGTCACAAAAGCCAAAGCTTCCCAAAACTTCTTGACTTCTACCTGTCAGCCATTCCAAACCTGAGGTCTATTTTATTATCGAGAGAAGAATGCTGTCAGTGTAGCAGGGGCCCAGCCCTTAGAGGACCCTGTGGACTTGTTTCTCTTACATGCTGAATGGACAGTGACGGGGAAGGGGAGGTTATGATACTGTGTCTATGGGGCTATAGTTAGGAAGGAAGAAGCTAGCTGTTTAAAAAGGCTCAAAAAATCTGTGGGATTCCAACCTCAAAATCAAATTACAAAAATCATCCACCCTTTTTATTAACTTTGTCTTCTGCTCCACTTCTGATGATTGACTTGTAACTATTTTTCTTCTGATTATAAAAGTAATATATGCTTATTATAAACAATTTCAAAAATATAGAAAAGGATGAAATAAAAGCATTAAATGGTAATCATATTTTATTAATTTTCTTGTCAGTCCATTTTCCATGCTCATACATGCACCGACATGAACCTCTGTAGAGGTGTATTAACAAATACAGATATTTTAACATAATTGAGGTCATATTCTACATTCAATTGCTAATTCTTTTTTTTAAAGATTTTATTTTATTTATTTGAGAATGAGAAAGGAGGGGGAGGAGCAGAGGGAGAGGGATAAACAGACTCTACGCTGAGTGTGGAGTCAGGCATGGGGGCTTGATCCCAGGACCCTGAGATCACAACCTGAGCCGAACTCAAGAGTCAGACCAAGCCCAACCAACTGAGCCACCCAGGTACCCCTACAATTGCTAATTCTAATCATGCTTAATCTTCCGCTCCCTTTTCTGTGCTTTTTCTTGTTTTAACTGATGAGGAATGTATATTTGTAGTTATCCACAGAGAGCTTTAAGCATTTCTGAGAAAGGGGCTATAAACATTTAACCAAGATATCAGACTAATGTGATTTGTGAAGAGTTTAAATACTGAATTCTTTTTTTTTTTCTTTAAGTAAACTCTACACCCAACATGGGGCTGAAACTCACCATCCCAAGATCAACAGTAGCATGCTCTACCAACTGAGCCAGCCAGGCGCCCCTAAATACTGAATTCTTCATGGGTGAAACTTAACATCTCCAATTTGTTTTAAAATTAAAAAAAAAAAAAAGTGGGGTTGGATAGATGAAAACAGAGCAAAATAAAAAATTCTGGTAAGTACTGAAGTTGGATAAACATGGGTTCATAATACTGTTTTCTTTATTTTTTAGTATGTTTGTAAATATCCCTAACAGTTTTAAAAATAACTTTTTTGGAAAAGAGGCTCTCTGATACAACCTTAACTTAGTAAGAGGATGCATAGTTTTTATCTAAAAAATAAATTTAAGAGGTCTATAATTAAGTCAAGAATCAATCTGAGAAAGCTTGTAACCAAGACATCAAAGGTTTATCTGAGGGACCATCAAGATACATGCACTGACTGACTACTCACCCCATGGAAACAAACTGTAAGTGGCCATGGAAACACTAATTCTAAAGCATTATTAATTAGAGCTACTGCTTACCAAAACCCAAAACCAGAAAAACAAAGAGCCACTGGGACTGTCTTGAGAATTCTGGATAGAAATTTTAAAATTTACAGTATCCCTGGTGATCCTGGAGCTGATCAAACATTTATTCCAAATAAGCAGAAAGACTATTTACTCTATGGAGATCCTTATGATTAATATAACTAATACCCTTCATGGAAACAGATAATTACATTTCTACAAAATTAAATTTCCACTGTTTACTTACATACAAAATTTGACCATTTCCTTTTCTATATTAAAAAAGAAAACCTGCAAGAGATGCATAGCCCTTAACTATGAGTATAAAAAAATTCTTTAATAATTTCTCAAATAGAGGCGCCTGGGTGGCTCAGTTGGTTAAGTGACTGCCTTCGGCTCAGGTTATGATCCTGGAGTCCCGGGATCGAGTCCCACATCGGGCTCCCTGCTCGGCGGGGAGTCTGCTTCTCCCTCTGACCTTCCCCCCTCTCATGTGCTCTCTCTCTCACTCTCTCAAATAAATGAATAAATAAAATCTTTAAAAATAAATAAATAAATAAATAAATAATTTCTCAAATAAGCCAAAAAATTATAGTTAATAAACAGGTTCTTTACATAATTACAATTGCAGATACCAATGCTCTTTGTTTTCTCTCAATCCTATCCCAAATACTAAAGAAATCAAAGGCAAAAACTTGAATTATATATAGCTTAAAAATAAAACATTTCTGGGCACCTGGGTGGCTCAGTTGGTTAAGCGACTGCCTTCGGCTCAGGTCATGATCCTGGAGTCCCGGGATCGAGTCCCGCATCGGGCTCCCCGCTGAGCAGGGAGTCTGCTTCTCCCTCTGACCCACCCCCTCTCATGCTCTCTCTAACTCATTCTCTCTCTCAAATAAATAAAATCTTTAAAAAAAAAAAACAAGGGCGCCTGGGTGGCTCAGTTGGTTAAGCGACTGCCTTCGGCTCAGGTCGTGGTCCTGGAGTCCCGGGATCGAGTCCCGCATCGGGCTCCCTGCTCAGCGGGGAGCCTGCTTCTCCCTCTGACCCTCCCCCCTCTCATGTACTCTCTCTCATTCTCACTCTCTCAAATAAATAAATAAATCTTTAAAAAAAAAAAAAAAAAAAAAAAAAAAAAAAAACAAAAACATTTCCTAATTGCTAAGGATAAGATGCAGTTTGAAAAATAAAAAACAGTAGACTAAGAACTAGTTTTAGTCCTAGCCTTCTGCCACTAATCAATTTCTCAAACGTTCCATCTGTAAAATTTATTTTCATTCACTCAATGTGGATTTATTGAAGGCCTACAATGCATGAAATCTAATGAAAGATAAGATCCCTGTCCCCACTGAAGGGGGCGCCTGGGTGGCTCAGTCAGTTAAATGTCCAACTCTTGATTTCGGCTCAGGTCATGATCTCGGTGTTGTGAGATTGAGCACCACTTCAGGCTTCACACTCAGTGGGGGAGTCTGCTTGAGATTCTCTCTCTCCCTCTGCCCCTCCCCCAGCTCTCTCTTTCTCAAATAAATTAATTAATTAAAAAAAAAAAAGATCCCTGTCCCCACTGAAAGGATGAAACAAGCAATTATAGCAAAGTAGGGTAGGTGGTACAGGAGGAAAAGCAGAGAACACTAAAGGCACATGCCTGGTTGTACAAACCTAAGAAGTACCCTGGAGGCCTCTTTTCACCCACTCACTGAACAAGTCTGTCACCATCACACTGACTTGCCCTTCAAATGTCACCACGCCTCCACCCCAACCACTACACGATCCCAGCTATCATCCTCTCCTTCCTGGTATATTGCAATAGCCTCTCCAACTGGGTAAACTCGTTGTACTATGGCCCCTCTCTACTCAGTACCCACATTGTAGTCAGAATAAACTTCTGAAAATGCAGATCAGATCAAATACATCAGCTTCCCCCTCCTCCCATACCAAATCCTTTAAAGACTTCCTATTGCCTTAGAAGGCCTACTAGGCACAGTAGGATTGCCTACTGGCCCCCATCTCCTTCTGCAACTTATCCTCTCTCTCTGTGCTGCAGCTGCACTGGTCTTCTCTCAGTCCCTGGGGATGTCATGTGCTTCTTACCACGGTACTTTTGTACGTGCTGTACCCCCTGTCCACAACGTAATCATCTCTCCTTTTCTCCTTGGCAAAAACTCCTACTCACCCCTTCATACTTAGTTCAAAAGTTATTTCTTCAAGAAAGGTTTCCTTTATTAAACTATACCCTTTTCTTATAAAGTATCATAATGCTGTATACCTCTCCTCTATATAACAGAGGTATATACAGACCTTCATAGGAACCCTAAGGAGTAGCAAACCTATCCTGGCAGGATCAGAGCTATCAGAAGCAGTGACACACGAACCGATGCTTGAAGAAGGAATAAAGGCCTTGTGGATGAGAGAAAGGCACAGAAGTCAGAAACTGGTTCATCCCTTCTCTTGTAACCCTCAAGGCACTTAACAAAGTGGAGAATACTGTAATTGCTCACTGTATTTTTGAACTAAATGACTAAATACTATTCTCTTAAAACAAACTTAGCTTAACATACTGACTCAAAATTAGGTTAACAACATGTTCCTCACAACTGGTATTTACACAATCAAAGAGAATATGGTATAAAATGGGTATCTCTTGCTGGGATTTTAAATAAATTCTCTTACACAGATGACAGTATTTTTCATTGTTTCCCCACTCCTTCTTAGTGTTAATAATGGAGAGTAACCATATAATAACAAAGATTTTCATTGAATTTTAATTATCTTGCCTGCAAAATGGCAAAAATACCACTTAACTCACTGCATTATAAAGATTAGATAACTGGACATAAAATGTTTGGCCTATGGCAAATCACTGGACAAATATTAGTTCCTTCCACCCTTCTCTATTTCACTTTTAAAGAGGTGTTCTCTGAAAACATACCGATTGAAGTTAATGTCTGGGTAGCTAGAATACTCGGATTTCATCTTAGCATTTCGCCGTGGAAATGTGCAGAAGAAAGCATTAGCTAAAAGACTGGCAATCTGTTCCTGTGACATTGTGATGGAATGATTCATCTTCTGTTTCAGGAGTGGTATTGGCTGATAGAGGAAACAAAATATACAGACAAGAAGAGCAATAATTAGTTTAGCAATTTCAAAAGCAGAGGCACCAAATTGCATTTGCTAAATTAAGGCAGGAATAATTTCAGGCCACTCTTGAATCCTTAAATCAGCAGTACTGTTGAAGTCAAGGGCAGTTCATCAAGGATGATTGGAAAAGTGTACTTGTTTGACAAACTGCAGATTTCTAATCAATAATAGTGATAGTGAAAAGAACACAAAACATTACTTATTAGTGGAAAACAAGATTGCTTTAGCAAGTAGGAAATAAAAACACATTACCCATGTAATGAAAAATTAAAACAAAAGATGAAACATAAAAATGCAACATTGAGTTTAGCTATTATTGTTACTTATGCTAAATTTTATTCTCACTTGTATTTATGATTGCTGGATGGAGCAATTTTTCTATTTTAGTCCTAAATAAAATGATCTAAGGAAAATAATTCAATAAATAAGTCTTTTCCTTCTAATTCTGAATCACACTTTACTTTGACAATTTCTTAATGAGACCTAAATCTAATTTTATTAAAGCAATTAATAGGACATGTGAATACAGACTTATGTATAACTTGTAAGAAGACAGGCATTTCCTACATACTCATTTTAAGCCAAGAAGACACAGGACATTTTTCCTTCTAAGTTTTTATGATGGAAATGTCTTCTAGTTGTACCAAATCCAAATTCATTGACCTTTTCTTTTCAGTATAATGCATGGGATCTGACTATTATATTCAGTGGGTTTTATTCTATTTTAAATGTTTAAACTACATGTTTTCAAAGACATGATGGTAAAGCCAAGTTTATGTATCAGTTGTAAAGTTTTAAAATGCTCCAACATAATGTTTAAGATGCTTTTCCTTCAGCCTCTCAATAAGACCCAGAACTAAGAATCCTGGATATCTGCATTCATTTCAAACCAGTATACATAGACAACTGTCCTGATCATATCTAAGGAATCAACACCAAAAATGAAACCGAGGAAAGGCAGGCAAGACAAATCAAAACTGCAATGATATAACAATTAACTTTTTTCTAAGTAAGAGAAAATGTACATCAGTGCTAGAATAAGAGTTTGCTAGAAAAAGAAAAGGTTAAATTTGCAGTTCAACTATTTCCCTTGGGAAAATACAAAGATAAACAAACAAGGGAAATGGAAAGAATCACTACAATATCCAAAATTCTCTCCTTTTAGGCCTTAGCAATTACCATTTCTAAGAAAGAGGAAACAGGTCATATGGATTTCCATTTCCCACCCTATACATTTATTTACAACCCAGCAATGAGTTTAGAAAAGGTGACAATGTATCAATGGCTTCAAACAAACTGTTACTTAGTTTTAGTTAAAAATGAGCTTTTAACTGCCATTTACCAAGTTATCCATAAAAATGACTTTAAAAATCAATGGTGATGTTTTAGGCCTAATGAACAATAAACACAAACATTTCTTAACCCCCAAATCACAAAGCAGTACAATTTTAAATAGAGTAATTGATTTCTGTTTTCTTGGAGGAGAAATGACTGAAAGCTCATACTTGGGGAAAACTAGAAAATGTGGATCGTATCAAGTGCTCAGCTAAAGTAAGAGACTGGTTTAATATGAACCAAGATCTTTCAAAAAGTTCATGTCCAAAATTTGTTTCCTTCTTTTAATTTCCTTTTTAAAAATCTAAAATTTACCTTTTGGTTTGGCCTAGAGAATGTTAATGTGATAAATCATTAAATAACCACATATGCAATTTAATTTGCCAAAGATATATTTTGATATCAAAGTGAAATGTTAACTTTTATAGCAGAGATTTATTCTTCAGTACAGTATAAAGCCCAGATTTAAAATGTTGTCCCCACCAATACATGAATGGAAGAACAAAATTGTTTTTAGCCAGGTCAAAATGTTGTGGAGCCACAAATCTGATTTTGTTCTACCAAGTGCCTTATTAGAGCTTATGAATTTAGATGTTTTTGAATATATATCTCATCACATAAAATATGGAAATGCTCTTGCCTAAGTGCAAGGGGAAGAGAAGATGATTTAAGTGATTCATGTCTATAGGTTATATACTATCAATTATGAACTACAAGTTGAATTAAAAAACCATTTAATTAAGCACATGAAACTTGGGGACACAAAGAGGATTTCCCTTCAAGAAGAATATAATATAGTAGGGGGAAATTATATAAAGATATAAATTACAAAATAATGTTCTAAGTGTGACTTGAGTGTTATAGGAGGGATTAACTTTGACTAGGAGAGGTAGGGAAGGCTTCGCAGGGGACATAAAAGTTAAGCAGAACCTAAGAGATAGTGGGAGATTTTACTAGGTAAGGAAAAAAGCAAGGAGAAAAAGGAAAAAGAGTGAACATGACATATGAGTAAGCAAAAAACTTCCAACATAAACAAGAAGAGGAGTATTAATATATATTTTCCCTGCCCAACAGAAAAACTTATTTCAGACACAATGCATTAATGATGTGAAATTAAAGTTACATAAAATTAGAAATATCACAGTAAAATGCTAACAAATATGGCACATCAAAAAACATGCAGTGGTTCTCAACTGAAGATGGCATGGCCCTCAGGCATTTGGTTACGTTTTTAGATTGTCCCAATGACTATGCTTGTGGTTTTGGGGGTACCCCCAATGACAAACTGCTGTGTGTTAAACCATTTCACACATTTGTAAACTGGTCCACCCAAAATGTCCCTAGGGCCTCTGTGAAGCAACAGTATTAGCAAAACCCTGGCTAGCATCCTTGCAGCAAGGGATCTGGCTCTAGACACAAAAGACAGAGGCAAATTCAAGCCACTGTTGTGAGAAACATAGGAAGAAAATTATAAAGAACAAACCAAAAACCTCTTATGGTGCTGATTTGAAAATATGTCCACAAATTCTTTAACATTTCCTCCTTTTTAAAAAAAATTTTTTTTTTTTTTTTAAATTTTAGAAAGAGAGCACAAGCGGGAGGGGTAGAGGGCAAGGGAGGGAGAATCTCAAGCAGACCCTGCACTGAGTGTGTAGTGAATGTAGGGCTCGATCTCACAACCCTGAGATCATGACCTGAGCCAAAATCAAGAGTCAGACGCTCAACCAACTGCACCATCCAGGCACCCTGATATTTCCTCCTTCTAAGAGAGTCTAATTACCATCTCCTTGAGTGTGGATTAGATTTAGTGACTAATTTGGAATCAATAGAAAAATAGCAGGAGTGACAGTAGGTGCCTTCAAAAACTAGGTCAAAAAAGACACTGCCAGGGCGCCTGGGTGGCTCAGTTGGTTAGGCGACTGCCTTCGGCTTGGGTCATGATCCTGGAGTCCCGGGATCGAGTCCCGCATCGGGCTCCCTGCTCGGCGGGGAGTCTGCTTCTCCCTCTGACCCTCCCCCCTCTCATGTGCTCTCTCTCTCTCATTCTCTCTCTCAAAATAAATAAATAAAATCTTTAAAAAAAAAAAAAGACACTGCCAATTTCTTGTTTTCTCCCTTAGGTGGCTTGTTCTGGAGAAGTTACCAGTCATGTCGTGAGGACAACCCAATCAGCCTATGGAGTGGGCCATCGCAAGAAACAGGGCTTCTGGGCACCTGGGTGGCTCAGTCGGGTTAAGTGCCTGCCTTCAACTCAGGTTGTGATCCCAGGGTCCTGGGATTGAGCCCCGTATCAGGCTCCCTGCTCTGTTGGGGAGCCTGCTTCTCCCTCTGCCTCTGTCTCTCATGAATAAATAAATAAAATCTTAAAAAAAAGAAAAAAGAAATTGGGGGCTTCTGCCAAAAGCCACGTGAGTAAACCAACTTAGAGGCGGCTCCTCCAGTCTCAGTGAAACCTTCAGAAGAGTACAGCCCTGATCAACACCCTGACTGCAACCACAAAAGAGATCCTGAGCCAGAACCACTCCGCAAAGCTGCTCCTGAATTCCTGACAGAGACTGTGAGATAATAAATGTTTGTTGCTTTAAGCCATGAAATTTTGAGGTAATTTATTATGTAGCTATAATTAATATACTCCCCCCCAAAAGAAATAATACCAGATTCTTTCTTTCATTTTTAAAAGTTAAAAAAGCACCATGAGCTCATTTGATATACAATACACCACTGTGGGGGGTAAGGAGTGTGAGGTAGTAAGCCATTCTGAAGATAAAATGTTCTAAATCCATTAGTATGTTGTGGAATAATGACATTTTTTTTTTTAAGTCAGAGATTGTTTAAACAAAAAGAGAATAGGGAGTCTGAATAAGCAAACTTCAACAGTGTAAACTGAAGCTCAGAAATTGAATGCTGCATTTTTAATGTCCTTTTGCAGCATTCCCTCTAGCCTCTAACCTCTTTTCAGTATAGCAAAATCCTTATACTCTTTGGCAAAAACTGTTTCCCATCTCTCTCTTTTCTCTCTTTGACCCTTGGCCATTAGAGTTTAAAAGAAATTCAATTGTGAGTGCCAAGAAAGCTACTGAGGAAGAAGTTATTTCTACTAACCTGGGTGCAAATATTTGGCAGACAGAGTGCAATTTTCACCATATCAGGTAAAATGGACTGATATAAATGTTGAGCTTCTGCTTCTTCAAGTACCTGAAAACCAATAAAATATATTAGTGAATAATAACCAATGAACAAATGTTTGTTATGAAATTAAATTACATACCTGCTTTTAATAGGATCCCATAAGGCACATTATCAGTATCATTAAACACATGTAAAAGTACACCAATAGACGTGCACTAAGGTGGAACTCAGGTGAACTTACAAATTCATTTTCTTTTAAGATTTTATTTATATATCTAACGGAAAGACAGCGAGAGGGGGAACACAAGCAGGGGGAGTGGGAGAGGGAGAAGCAGGCCTCCCGCTGAGCGAGGAGCCAGATGCAGGGCTCGATCCCAGAATCCCGAGATCACGACCCGAGCTGAAGGCAGACGCTTAATGACTGAGCCACCCAGGTGCCCTGTTTTGTTTTTTTGGTTTTTTTTTTAAAGATTTTATTTATTTATTTGACAGAGAGAGCACAAGCAGGGGGAAGAGCAGAGGGAGAGGGAGAAGCAGACTCCCCGCTGAGCAGAGAGCCTGATGCGGGACTCGATCCCAGAACCCTGGGATCATGACCTAAGCCGAAGGCAAATGCTTAACCAACTGAGCCACCCAGGTGCCCCTACAAATTCAATTTCAAACATATCTAATTTACCTGAATACCCTCTGAAAACTAATTAAGTATCCCAAATATCAAATATCTCTCATATCAACATTCACAATTAAATAAAACACTTGCAAATAAAAAAAAAAAAACAGCACATTTTGCCCTTGGTTACAACTAAAAACTGCTAGACCACTAAGGACTCTCCCAGAAACCCTCAAGAATCCATCCAGCTTCAATAGCTATAATTTTTAAAAATCACCATAAAAACCCTACTAATTATTTCAGAGCAGTGTATATTTTTCAAATTTAACCTACTTGGGTAGTAAACAATGAGGTTTCTGATGACCTTAGAATTTTTCTTTCTAGGCATCCTTGGGAAGTTAAAACCACAATTCCCACATCATAATTTGAAGCACAAAAAAGACAACATTCCTAGCCCATTTTTGTCTTTTATAATTTCCCATCCCCACAGGCTTTAGAAATTACTTTAGGTCTTTTGATCTAATTTCTCTCTAAAAATCAGGGTATGTCTTTAAAAGTATTGAAAATGAAAACACCTTTAATTTGGAAATTAACCAATTTGGAATTAACCAATTAAACATTTGGAAATTAATCTGTTAAGTCAGGATTAAAGTAAAACATTTATCAACTTAAAATTACATTTGAACTAAAGGAGGTCTCACTTTTAATCCAGTCTGATTCTGTCGTTATTACAAAGAAAAGAAAACTGAGGCCAAGGAAGTTACCTGATTATCCCAGCTTAAGAAGGTCAATTATCGACTAAATCAAAACTAGAACCCAAGTGTTCCCACCTCTACTCCACTGCCCTCCTCACTTTTTTACGTGAAAGGGATTAATTAGGATACAGACTCTTTACAAACCTACAGACTTTCTTTGCTATAAGCTGGAATAAAGGAATATTCATTCATCTATCTGCAGCCGCACAAGGTATGTGTGTAAATGTAAAAGGTAACAATTTAAATCCACTCTGGTTTTACAGGGAATTTCTAACACTAAGAACTGTCTTTATACCAATATGCTAAAAATCCAACCTATGCTCACCTCCCTCTTTAAATTGGGACAGTGGGAAAACTAATACTGAGAATGAAAAGAAAGATACCTGCAATTCATGGAGTTTGGGATTCAATCACAGATATAAAGAAAACTAAGTAAGTGAACAACACAAGACAATTATTAATTCTGGGGAAAACAAAAAGTTGTGCAAGAGTGGAAAAACAATCATATCTTAGACATGTATAGTGCTTTTACTATCCTGCTTTAAAAAAACAGAATATTGGGCACCTGGGTGGCTCAGTTGGTTGGGCGACTGCCTTCGGCTCAGGTCATGATCCTGGAGTCCCGGGATCGAGTCCCACATCGGGCTCCCTGCTCGGCAGGGAGTCTGCTTCTCCCTCTGACCCTCCTCCCTCTCACGCTCTCTGTCTCTCATTCTCTCTCTCACAAATAAATAAAATCTTAAAAAAAAAAAAAAACAGAATATTGATCTTAATTGAAATAATGATAACTATGGTAGGAAAATGGGAAGTAGAAATAAGGTTTGCGTTAATGGTGAAGGGGGAAGTGAACAATAGCTAAATCCTAATCCTCTATAATGGGAAATTAACAGAATTTCTTAAAAAAAAAAGGGTAGAGTTCATTGTGGTTAAATGGCTTCCTCTTCATTGTAAGTCTCTTTAATAAAAATAAAAACTAAATTAGTCATAGAAGGCATCCTACCATTTTAGAGGTACACATCAAAGATACTTGCTTTCCTTTACCTGAAAATGCATAAAACATACTAACACATTTGTTTAAAATATTCAAACTCTTCTTACTTATAACTCATCTTTTGCTTTTAAAAACATATTTTGAGGGGCGCCTGGGTGGCTCAGTCGTTAAGCGTCTGCCTTCGGCTCAGGTCATGATCCCAGGGTCCTGGGATCGAGCCCCGCATCGGGCTTCCTGCTTGGCGGGAAGCCTGCTTCTCCCTCTCCCACTCCCCCTGCTTGTGTTCTCTCTCTCGCTGTCTCTCTCTGTCAAAATAAATAAATCTTAAAAAAAAAAAAATTTATAAAAAAAAAAACATATTTTGAAATAATTATAGATTCACAGGAAGTTGCAAAAATAGTATAGAGGAGCGCCTGGGTGGCTCAGTCATTAAGCATCTGCTTTGGCTCAGGTCATGATCCCAGGGTCCTGGGATCAAGTCTTGCATTGGGCTCCCTGCTCTGAGGGAAGCCTGCTTCTCCCTCTCCCACTCCCCCTGCTTGTGTTCCCTCTCTCGCTGTCTCTCTGTCAAATAAAGAAATAAAATCTTAAAAAAAAAAAAAAATAGTATAGAGAGATCCAGTTTACCTTCCCCCAGTTTCCCTTAATGGTTCCATTTTACAGAACTGTAACAATATCAAAACCAGGAAATTAAAACTGGTACAGTGTGTGTATCACTCTATGCTATTTTTATCACATGTACATTTGTGCAACCAACACCAAAATCAAAATACAAAACTGTTTCACTACTCTCTCTCTCCTGCTATTCATTTAGCCACACCTTCCTTCCTCCAACCATTCCTA